>NC_060267.1:21270551-21550955 GCF_021613505.1 Equus quagga | reverse complement strand
TTCCTTCCTCTTTCCTTTTTTCCTTTAAAAGCCAGCTGACATCTGTTACTTTTGGGGGTGGGGGCGTGTGCTTGGGAGCTCTTGGTGCTGAGGTCACTTCCTCTTCACTGTCACAGGCTTCTGGCTACGTGGATGGTGCCAGCTCCGTGCACGGCAGCTTTATTAACCTAAACTCTGGTGTGCTTGAAAGGAGCTTGTAAAAGGATAACAGAAGACATCCATTTCACTTTTGTTGCTCTGGATCAATTTCAGGAACTGAGGACAAAAGACCAAATATTGTAACAAAAAATGTTCCCATTGCTCTTAACTGCTTAGGAAATTCCAAGGGTTTTGGAAGCTGTGAGCCAGGAACCTATGGACGAAGATGAAATCTTTATTTCTTGTTGTAAATCACAGTATCACAGAATGAATCCTGGAGACTCAGCGCCTACACCCCAAAACATCATTTCGCTAGTGGAGAGTCAGAGAGAGGATTTAGTGACATTTATTGTACTTTGTTATGCATTAGTGCTTTCCATGTCTTATGCTATTTATTCTTCTCAACAGTTATGAGAGGTAACCATTATTATCCCCATTTTACAGATGAGAAAATTGATGACCAAAGGATTAACTAACTTGTTAAAGTTATGAGATAGCACAGGGTCAGATAATGCAATCAGATTCACAGGACCAAATATCTTACACAGTAGCAAGACAAATAACGTCGAGGCACAGATGAAGCCTGGGACCCACCAACACAGCTCCCAGGTCATTTCTGGCTGCATTGGTACTAGTTCTGGCCCTGGTTAACAGACAGGGCGTCTAAGTGGTGTGTGCAGTCACATCACTTATGCAGAAGAGAGCTATGTCTTTCATGAAACATCTCCATTATACACTCCAATAGTTACGTAGGTTACATGACATCTTTGAGGGAGCAAAGTTCCACAATCCATAAATTGCAGATTTGATTACTATAGTAATCAATCCTAGACAGATCAGGTTCATCCTGCTCAAAGCATTCCATAGATAAGGATTCTCCCACCACCAACAGTGTTAGTGTGTTTGCCTGGAGTTATGTCACTACATGCTTACAAGACTTTTGACCAGATTATCTTCCTTCTTCCTTTCACAGGGGCGTTTCCTCAGGAAAGGAAGAGAATGTGTCCCAGACCTGCTGCTAACCACCTTTCCAGGGTGGCAGAGCCAGGAAACATCAGTGCTGGCATTCAAAGCCAGCTCTGTCTCACTTGCAAGTTCTTTCCAACACAGCATACTCTCTCCAGACTTCAGGAGGCCCTAGCTAGGGGATTTCACAGTATTAATGCTTCTTAACGCGTCTCAGCTTTTTAACTTGAGTGAACATTGGCATCACCATCTTTCAAATTGCCATGAATCGTCCTTCACAGGGTTGTTTTTGCTGCTCCCACTGACAGCCAGTGTGATTTGTAGAAGAAAGAAGGGAGAGAGCTAAAAAGAAAAAAAGTGGGGAGGAAGGGAAAGAGGATTCAAGTAACGACATTTTATTTGAACTGGGTGTTGAAGGGGGTGACCCTTCTTTGACAGACAGCTGGGTCCTCAGCATTGTAGTCACTTCTTGCTTTCAAGAGATGACAAAGTGGTAGTTTGTTTATAAAAGTGGCGCAATAGTCCTTGGAATTTAATTTTCCGGAAATAACAGAAATTCCGCATACTTTATAGATAGTGGTGTGCTATAGCCAGTTAGTACCGACCTGTGAGAGCCCAGTGGGAGCCTCTCTTCCCCACATTGTGACAGAGATGCCACTTGGCCGCGGTAAAAGTATTCACGCCACAGAACGATCAACTACTACAAACCAGGACTTTTCTTCCCAGAAAGCTGGTTATTGAAAGTTGACCAGCACATCAATATCTGTAGATAGATACTCAAGGCTTTCCCATTCCTGGATTCAGCATTAATCTGCTGCCAGAATTAGAAAGTCAAATGAAAAATCAAAATATTAGCTATAAAAGACAATTAGAGTTTAAATGTATTGGATTTTCTGGGATTGGGGATAATTAATGTCCCTTTCTTCCCCTTCTCATTTGGAATCAACGGAAAGATAGAAGATCAATATTGTTACGGAGCCCTAAGGGACCAATGACCCATAACTGGGTCCTTTTGCCGGGAGCCACCCGTGCCAACAGAGAGAGACCCAATAGAACAAGACCTGTTTCGGAATAACAGAGCAGAAACGTTGTTCACTGATCAATGAATGGAGGAGGCAGAGGTTGGGCTGTAAAACACCTTCTCCCCAAAGGGAAGGTCAGCAGAGTTCTCAGGGGATGTGAAGGGAGCGAGGCATTTGGGGCATGCGCAGATCTTCTCTTCTTGCACACCGCACCTTTTGCACGTGTCTCCTTTTGTGCATGGCACCCCATCGCCATCTTGGGCCTTTCTGGTTTGGACCAGTTCTGCAGTTTGCCCATCAAGGCAATGTTCTGCCTTGGCTCCTGTAAGCAAGAACAACTTAAAAACAAAGTATTAGACATAGAAAATGTTTTAGGGACTTCTCTGGGTGACAAAAATCTCAATTACTAATAAACCTGATTAGAGGTCACAGCAAACTCTGTGGCCAAGTGGGCTTCCTAATTCCTTTCCCCTGAACTGAGCTTACCCATCCCATTGCTGGCCAGGCTGGACTGTCACAGGCTGTGAGTCTCCCTCCCAGGGGCAGGCCACTTCCTGCATGTTGGAGCAGAGAATGTGTTTGTCCTGAGGTCAGGCCATTCTGAGTGACAGATGGAGAGAAAGACGGAGACAGAAGCTGTGCCCTGCACACTCAGTTCCTGCTTCCCAGGTGTCTCAGTCACACTAATTGAGTAGGTCACTTCCCTTCCCTTGGGCAGGGATGATGACAGGAATGGGAAAGAGGGCGGAAGCTCCTACTTTATGGGCCAAGGGAGGAACTTCAGTTATGGGAGAGAATAGTTTGCTGTACAATGTATTTTGTTTTAATCCCCTTTCTTCCCACTTACTAAAATCAGACAGTGATCATCCAGCACCCGACATTTAGCTCTATAATGCTATTGAACTGAACAGTTGAAGTGGAAGGGTGGGAAGCTTTTCAAATCTTTTTATGGGAAGTGGTGGTGGTCCTAGTGGTGTATTTTACCTACAGAGACACCTGAAATATGTCAGGTGTGATTGCTCTCTCTACTTTTCAAAAACTTGTTAACAAACTGACTTATATCTACCAATGTTAAAATATCAGACCCTTTTGAACATTTTCATTAAGCAACCAGTTAATTCATCGAAAAGGAGATAATCAGACCAAGCATTTATTTAAATGACTTATTGTTTAGCTGAATTGGCTAGCTGCTTCAAAGAATTGCCATCAGTTCCGTCCGGGCTGTTAATCCAGCAGCCTGCGGACACAGACAGCCTCTCTTTCTCTGTCAAATTACAGCATAATAAAGTTTTGTCTACATTTCCAGTTTCATGTGGAGATGTTTAAAAGAATGCACAATCTAAATTTTTTTTAAAATTGTCAGTATGATACATTATCCCTTGTACCGAGCATTGTATTTTCTTTTGGGGGCCTAAGATACTTCAGGCCTTTGTGTGTCTCCCGGCTTTTCCTTAAGGTCCACTCAGGTCAAATATCGAATGGAAGATCTTTATATTAGACCTGTCTAATAAACATGTCCTTCGAAGCATGGCTGTTGTCTAAGCAGCATGCACTCTTTGGAAGGCCAACTTGGGGATCTCTAGATTATGTCACAGTCCAATCTAGGTGGGTGGTGGTGACTTGACTGTGGACATCTGTGGACTATATTCTCATCCATGGGGAATGAGGTGGTCCCTTCTCAGTGCCGCAGGGCCTCAGAGCTGGTACCAAGTGGTACCATTGTTGACATCCCCAGCAGGAGGCCAGGGACAGGGTAGTCATCGATACTCTCTGTCTCTGCACCCGGGTGAGGAAACACTGGCACACCATTGTGAGGAGGCTTGTTGTCTTGCGCATGTGGCCCCCAGATGAACAGTACCAGGGCACCTCAGCTCTGGCGTGAACTGCCTGGCCTGTTCACAAACCCAAGCCCACACATCGCTTAGGAAAATCAATGTATTTTGTCTTTTGTTTGTTCAATGGACTTCATTTTAGGGAATGTCTCATTCCCCTAGTCCCATGGAAAAAGTATCGTATTGATTACAATATTGGCGGAGATTAATATTACTATTGTTATTTTTCCACAACAGTCCTGTTATAGAAAGGACTGCTCCCTGGGAAGAAAGGCTGGTGGGACTAATAGACTTTGGTTTGCAATTATCATTAGATTTGCATGTCATTCATTTTTAGTCGAAAATCGTAGATGTCTCTTTACACTCTAATGCTCCTTCCCTTTCAGAGACCTTAAACACCTTTTCTTTTAAATTTAATCCTCCTTAGACTCTCTGCCTTCTTCACTTCAAAGAAAAAAAATTATTTGTAGAAAGGGCTCTGATTATATGTGTGAAACATTGGCATTTCACAGATGATACAAAGATGAACAGACTATTGAAACCCTACATTTTGGTGAGGTCATGCTTGGAGTTCCATCTGATATTGTCACCTTTTATTGCATGCTTATTAAATGAGATACATTGTCCTTTTATGAAGAAATTCTGAAATGGCTATTATTATTGAAGGCAGATCGTTGACTGTTATTTAAAGTGACTGAAACTCTTTTGTTATTTAACAGACCTATGGCATCCTTTTGAATTCTTCTTTGTCAGTTATTCAACAAATATTTTATGGACACCCACCATGTGCCCAGGACCATGCTGGGTACTGGAATATAAGATGGTCCTGGTGACCAAGAGACTTGGCTTAGTCTCCTCCCTTACTGCAGCTCACGGTCTGGATGTGGAGATAGACAAGTAAAGGAGGAGTTCCAATACTGAGCTGTAAGGGTGGGAATAGGCCATCCATCCATCCTAGTTGGGCTAAGATTGATGCTTGGCTACATTAAAGTATGAAACAAGGCAACATTTCTTTCCTTAAAATTCTGCTGTATCCACACAAAAAAAGTGGCAAAGAATGTGAAAGTGTGTTTAAAATTGACTGCAGACAGTTCAAACATATTTGGTGTTGGTGTGTGTGTGCTACATTTGAAGCGTGTCAGGGGACATGATAGAAGCCATATTGCAAGAAAGTAGACTCTGGTATGACAGCAAAAGGACTGACTGAGGGATGGAGAGAAGTTGTTGTTTCCTATATGGTGTGGCCTTGGGCTCTGAACTCATTCAGTCTTTTCCAGCATCCCTGGATCTCTGTGTGTCTATTAAAATTCCTCTTGTTTAGGAGTTCAAGCAACCCTCTGCAGTAGGACTCTAAAAAATCTACAACAGAGAACACAGTGCATCTTCTTCACTTTGCAAGAGATTGCAGAGATGTCAGAGCATGGTGAACATGTCTAACATCAGTAGTCAAGGCAATGAGCAGTAATCTGCATCCCAGTAGGGACCACGCAGAGCTCGGAGTGACCGAGGCCAGTGGTACTGCATGGCTTAGATTCCCAGAAGCAGCAGAGGTAGCAATATACCATAGTGTATTTTCTCCATGGTATCTCTCTATCTAGTTTTTTACCTTTGAGCATTGTCTAAGGTGCCTCAAAAATATTGCACGAAATAGTATCATAAAGACGACTGCAAATGGCAGCCCAGACTGATTCCTAAGTGTGTAAGACCCTCCTTGGGAAGTCCTTTTGCTCCCAAAGGACCTCACAGGCAGATCCCTTTATGAACTGCTGGGGGCTTAGCACAGTCAAGATTTGATATGAAGATTAATGAAACTTGTATTCCCAAACTGGGAATAACTCTTAAGCCTGAATGAAGTGCTTGTTTTTGTTCCTTTTCTTTCCCAGTCCCATTCCAGATCGGCATAGGCGTCCTTCATACTGGATCCGTTAGTTGCTTCGCTGTCTCCATTCTTTTTCAAACTGAATCCTGAATGGGTAAGGCCCGGATGCATTGTCCTGATGTGCACAAACCATTGCCTGTAGAGAGCAAGAGGGGATAAAGTCAGCGACATTCTTAAAGGCAGCCATTCTCAGTCCTACCTCTGATGCGGAGACAAAATTCCTCTTTGGCATGTGGAATAAGGCACTGCTCTTTTGTAGGTTGCTTGACTTGTACAACATCTGACACGGTCAGTCATGAAAGCAAGCCCCCCATCCAGGAACAGCACTGTAGAACCCACCGCAGTGATAAACGTAAGAAACAGATCACTGAACAGACCAACGGGGGCAAAAGAGAAAAGAAGAATGGATGAAGATTTGAAATTTTAAAAATGTTTTTTTCCACAATTATATGGTATGTATCTTTATTTTCAGGGTGATTCAAGTGTGCCGAAGGGAAAGAAAGCACAAATATGCACACAAAAAATCAGCTTCTGTTTTGCCAAGTAGAAAGAAAACGTGAATCAGAAAACATTAATTCAGTCATGTTATTACCTAATCACTCTTTATTTGAAAATTAGGTAAAATTATTTTCAAATTGTTGGGGGTACTTACAGGAATATGCTACTGTATGTGTAGAAGTATATGCATTTTTTAAAATAAAAGAGAGATCTGAGGCCAGGTTTTCTTTTAATATATTTTACCGGCAATTGGCACATATGAGTAAATAGGTATCGGGAGTGTTCAGAAATCCTCTACATGGTTAGGTTAACTGCCCTTTTTCTACAGTCAAATCTCTATAGCGTCCCCTTGTTTAGGAGCTAAAATACTCAGGATGAGTCAGCTCTAGTCCTCTGGTATATGTGCCTCTACCTGCCAGTAGATTCCATCCCTTTGGCAGTTGTAAAACAAGGCCTCAAATTCTTCGACCCACTTTCCATTAAGAGGTGGCATCTATGTTCCCTCCCCTGAATCTGGGGAGATTTGTGACTCTCCAACCAATAGAATAGGGTATATGTGTGTGTAAATGGTGCTGTGTGACTTTGGAGGCTGAGGCCTCTTGTGACTCTTGGAGGCGTGAGCTGCCATGTAAGAAGTCCCACTACCAGTGGCCACCATGCTGGAGAGGCAAGGTGTAGGGGCTCCGGTGGACAGTCCCAGCTGAGTCCAGCCTTTCAGGCATCCCTGCCAAGGCCCTGGACATGTGACTATGCCATCTTAGGTCCTCCAAACCCAGCCTCTGCCAACCGACCACTGAGTGACCTCTATCAACTCCCCAAGAAACAGATGAGTCACCTAAAAGCCCTCAAAAATATTGCTTTTCAATCCCATCTCAGTCATTATAGCTCATACGGTCTAAAAATCTCATTTTCAACTAAAAGTTTTCAAGTTGGAACTCTATAAGTGGAGACAGTTTCTCCTTCATATCTGTTCAAACCTACAAAATTGTGATATAGCAAAATGGCTGCTGTTTTGAGCCTCCCTGTTTTGGGGTAGTTTGTTACCCTTCAGTAGATAACTGGGAAAATCCCCTTAGGAGCCACTTTTTGGGAAGCCTGTTGTGCTCTGAAATTACGTGTTCTTGATTTTGAAATTCAGAATTGCATTTTGCATGATATTGAATGTATGAGGTTAAATGATGATAGTCTTACTAATAACATATCTCAGTTACCTTATAGCTTAAATTGGCTTTTATTGACTGATCTGAGGAACTCATCACCAATAAGGAATGATGGGTGGATTCAGAGTACCCAACACATAACTAAGGAATGAAGTTTTGAAGTTCAACTGTTTGTTGATTGGGAGCTGTCTATGCTGAAAGCAACTGTAGCTCTGGGAATAAACCCAGCTCCACAGGTCAGTACTGTTTGCACACTAAGCGGGCATAGCTGCAGAAAGGAGAGCAGCGCAAGCTCCATCAGCCTTTTTTCCTCAGTGCTCTCACCTCCACACTCTGATCCTCCTTGGCTGGGGAGCCTCACTCAGCGGCCCTTAGATGCTCTGTAACATTTTGTTTGTTACTTCTTCCATGATGCTTGCCACACTCTGCCTTGAATTTTATTTATTTCTACATATTCCTTTTCTTCTCTTTACTAAATTTTAAGCTCCTTGAATGTGGAAGTTATGATTCATTAATTTTCAATCATTGGACAGTGCATGCTGCCCTATGAGACAAATAAATATTTGTTGGCTAAATGGATGTTTCTTTCCTAAAATGACAACAATGGCCAATGGATGATGTTCTAGCCTTAAATTGTCAGCCTGTGGAACTTCTCCTCTCCTTTATCTTCATGATTTACAGCCAGAATATCAGAGTTGGCTGGGACCTTAGGGATTATTTACAGAGGGAGGAACTGAGAACAGGGACTGCCGAGAGAAAGTTAGGGCTGGGGCTGGAGCCCAGGTCTCCTGACTCCATGCCAGCACTACTTCCACCGAACTAAGTAGCCGCTTTGTGTCGTTGATTTACCTGTTTTCTCCATCCTGGCAATGGTGACCATATACCATAAAGGAGCGGCCGCACAGATCTCTCTCTAGCCAGTTCTGCATCTTTGACCATTGTCTGAGGTCCCTCAATTTTGCTTTTCCACTCATCTCAATAATTGTGGTTATATATATATTTTAACAACTCATTTTCAAGTATTAGTTTTTGAGTAGGAACTTGATAAAAGGAGGGTCTCCTTCAAAAAAGTAGTTTTCCCAATGCTCTCAAACTCATATTATAGGCATTCATTTGTTCAGTAGGTATTCATCACATATTTATCATTAGTATTGTTTAGGGGAGAAAAATTTGCCACCCCAAAATGTGTCTCTCTGGCTTGATTATTTGGGGCCGATTATTTTGAAGAACAAAAGACTCAGGAAGAAACTTTGACCTTCCCCCTAACTTCCTAAAAGAATTTAAGATAGAAGGCCTGCTCCAGGAAGGAACGCTCACCATACATAACTATAGTATAGTATGAACTAGGTGTGGTAGATGGGAGGAAACCAGCAAGGCCCGTTCGATCAAAGTGCTCTCTATGTCCCCTTGTCTCTGCAAGGCATGGCCGCCATTTGTTTGCCAGTCATCTGCTTTTCCACCTCTATGTGAATTGCCTTCCTCCCCTTTGAAGTCCCAAACCATTACCCCTAATATCCTCTTTTTCTCTAGCTGAACATGGCATTTAACGTGGTGGCTTCAGCCATTTGAGGGAGTTAGTCGGTTTTCCTGGGTCTCTCCCATGTATACATGTTATTAAACTTTAGTTTGTTTTTCTCCTGTTCATCTGTCTCTTGTCAATTTAATTCTTAGACCAGCAAGAAGAACCTAGAAGACTAGAGAAAAATTTCTTCCTCCCCTACAGTTGCAATGGATTGCTCCATGATTTTTTAAAAATTTATCATTAATTTCTTTTTAATATACCCAACATTATCATTTACATTCATTTTTTTTTACTCAAAACATTTGTTGTTGTTGTTTTGGATTTGTTTTTCATTCATTCATTCATTCATTTAGCAAATACTTGGTGGGGCCCTTGTGTCACTGTTCTAGGAACTGGGGATAGAGTGCTGAACAGGACAGGTATGGTCCTTGTTTTCACAGAAATTTCCATTTAGCCTTGTCTTGGCTATCTTGGTTCTGCCTTTTCTTTGTCCCATTCTGAAATTCCCTGAGGGAGAATAAAAAGCACATTTTCCATCCCATCACATTCTGTCTTACACCTCAGCTCTCAGCCCTGGCTTCTGCTCATAGACATGCTTCTCTCTTCTCACATTCCTGGCACTCAGGGCTCCGCTGCTTACATGTGGAGCTTGTTCAAATCTCTGTGTCTTCATGCAAGGTCATTCCCAAACTCTGGAATGTCCTCACCACTCTGCTGTGTCAGAAAGACACTCATTCATCCTTCAAGGTCTAGACCGCATGTTCCCTCCTCATAGAACCTTCCATTCCTCAGCCACACTAGGCACTTTTCAAGTGCTCAATAGCATCCAGATTCTTATTTAAGGACATAAAACCAGTCTAGACTATATATGAATGCAATTCAAATTAGAACACTAAAATGTTATAAAAAAGGAAAACGCAGAAGATATTTTTATTTTTTGAAGTAATATATGCACATGTTAAAAATTCAGTTGTGTGAAGTTCCAACTTACTCCCTGCCATACAGAAAAACTATGGTTATAAGTCTGTTGTAATCTCTTCCAGATACATACTCTACACATATATGAATAAGAATCCTAAGAATTTTGTGGGGGAACTGGACAGAATTATTTTAAGTTCATTTGGAAAAATAAAAACCAGAGAAGAAGCAAGAAAACTATTTGTAAGAATAGTGAAAGATGGCGTAGGGGAAGGAAGGGTTTCCCTCCACCCTCTTAGGGGCCCGGGTGGGGTCTGAAAATTAAACTGACAAAGACGGATTATCAGGAGAAAGCATACACATTTATTTCGTATAAGTTTTATGTGACATGGAGCCTTCATAAGGAGCTCGGTCCGATGAAGAGTGGACAGTCGTGGGGAGATCCGCCAGGTCAAAGAGTATGAGGTAAGTGTTGTAAACTGGGGGAACTGAGCAAGGCCTGTTTGCTAGGATTCTTCTCCGGGTCCCTTTGTCTTCTGAGACAAGCATGCTCTTTCCTCCGGGTATAGGAAGGGCACCTCTCACATGAGGGTTTTATGACCCGTTTCAGGGGAGAAGGTCAGAGCAAACTTCCTGCTTCTGCCACTTTCTCAAACTCCTTCAGCTTAGAATATTCACTCTGCCAAGGTGCCATACATTGGAGTAGTATGTCCTGAACCCCATCAATGGTCTGCCTTACCAGTCTTTGTGATAATCACAGCTAACCACTTACCCTGTGCCAGGCACCGTTCTGAACACTTAATGGACATTAGTCATTTGAGCCTCACAACCACCCTGTGGGTTAGAGACTATTATTATCCCCTTTTTATAGATGAAAATATTGAAGTAAACTTGCCCAAGATCACAAAGTCGATGGAGTCTGATCTAAATCCAGACCTTCAGCTTTAAGAGCCCACGCCATTAACCATGATGCCATCCTGTTCACGATTATTAAAACAGTAATAAAAGCTACAGCAATAGAGAGTACAATATTGACACAGGGAAAGATAAATAGACCATTGGAACAGAACAGAGAGCCCAAAATAGATTCACGGTAAAGGTGACATTATAAATTAGTGGGAAAGGGTGGGACATTTAATAAATGAGGCCAGCATAATGTGCTATGCCTTTAGAATAAATCATATTGTATATATTCCACATATAAAAAATCTATATGGATTGAAAACTTCAAATTAAAAAAATTAAAAATTAAAAATTTCGTGAGAAACTCAGTTGTCATAAAGGAAAAGACAGACATATTTAACTACATGAAAATGAATCAAAGGAAAAATTATAGACTGGGAAAAGTATTTGCCTTATATATCAGAAATAAAGGACTTTTACGAATAAGACAAAAAAATTAATAGGAAAATAGCAAAGGATAGGAACAGAAAATTCACAGAGTAGGAACTCTAAATGTCCAATAAATGTATGAAAAGTTATTCGATTTCCCAAGTAGCCAGGGAAACTTAAATAAGTTGTATCATTTTCCATCCATCATATTGGCAAAATTTTGAAAAAATTATGGTATTTCATGTCAGAGAAACTCTCAAGGAGTTCACTGTCTAGAGAGAAAGACATATTTAGCAAATAAATCTGACTAAAACATGGGCCATCATGCATTGCTGATGTTTGAATTACCAAAAGCTTTTTGAAAGAAAGTTGGCATATCTATTAGGATTTAAAGTGCACGTAGTCTGTGACTCAGCAAATACACATTCACAAGTCCATCCCATACAAAGAAAAATACACACAAAAGTTAGGATACGCACAAAAGGGTGGTCATGAAAGCATTGTTCCTATTGGGAGGGAAAAAAAGAATGAAATTAAAACAAGTTGAATGTCTGACAACACGGAAATGATTGAATAAATTCCCAGTACGCGATATTATGCAGTTATTTAAAAAATGTATCAGATCTATATTCATTGACCAAGAGAGAGCTCCTTGAGTAGACTGTTAAATAATTAAAAAGATAAAGTTGCAGAATAAGGAGGGTAGCAGGATTCCATATTGGCCAAAGTCAAGGAAACCAAAAGCAAGCAAATAAAACCCTTGCAATTGTCTTTACATGTTTGGTGGAGAAAGTGTGGAATCACTAAAAAGAGCTCTTGTTTGAGCACTCCAACCGTGGTGTGTTTTCATCTCTCTTTCATTATGCCTTGCAATGCTACTAATATTCTGTCAGTTTTTCCCCTTCCCTACTGAAGATAAATATTTTTCTTCTCTCCAGGCCATGCTCAAGAGTTACCCCATTATAAAGCTTTTTTCACTTGTTCCCCAGGTAGGCTTTCTACGTACCTCTATGTTTGTTACTGTTACTTTAGCACCTATCAGAGTTAACTGTGTTATAGGTTTACGTGTCTGTTTGTCCTTTGCTAGAAAGTAAACCTTTTAAGGGTAGAGACTGTGTTTCACATACATAGCATCCTCCGTGCCTGGCACAGTGTCAGGGCTTAATAAATGTTTGTTGGGTGGAGAGGCTAAAACTTTGAAGGAGAACCTTACCTTGTCTGGTATAGTTCATGAGCCTATTTCTGGTGCTGTTCAAAAATATCTTTGTTCCAGTCAGCAACCTTGAAAAAACCCTGATGGTTAAGGAAATTATAAACCCTCTTCTGCTGAACCTTAGTGGAAAAAAAAATCCCTAGAAAGGTTATATTTAAATTAGCCTTGAGAGGTTAAGTGCTCATATCAAGTATTTACGTTTGTAATAAAAATAGATTTTTCCACTAGTTCTGCGTTTGCTCTTGTGTCCATCAAACGCACACACACATCACCGACAGATGTAAATGGCAGCGATAGCGAGGGGGATGTCATACTCACCTTTCAAAGTTTACTTCTGCTTCGATTTCCCCAATGGAAAGCATTATTTAAAAACAAAATTGATATGAAAGTAATACCTAGTCATTGTAAAAATAAATACATACAATGCAGAAATTTATAAAGAAGAAAGTAAAATTCATCTAGAATCTCATTATCTAGTAATTAATACAGTTAGTGTTTTGACAATGTATATTCTTTTTTTTTCTTTTCTTCTTCTCCCCAAAGCCCTGCAGTACACAGTTGTATATTCTAGTTGTAGGTCCTTCTGGTTGTGCTGTGTGGGATGCTGCCTCAGCATGGCCTAATGAGCAGTGCTAGGTCCATGTCCAGGATCTGAACCCGTGAAACCCCGGGACACAGAAGTGGAGTGTGTGAACTTAACCATTTGGCCATGGGGCTGGCCCCACAACACGTATTCTTTCAGGCTTGTTTTTTCTGTACCCATACCCACAAATATTTTTACCAAAAAGAATTGTAATTAATCATACTATTTCGCAAGCTGATTTTTTCACTTAAATCTGGTCATTTTCCGTATTAATAAATAGAGATCTGCATTGTCACTTTTAGTGGTATTTCTTACCCGGATGCATCATAAATTATTGAACCAATTTTCTACTGATGGACACTTTAAGTTGCTTCTGATTTTTCACTAGTATAAAAACATGTCTTGGTATGTTATTTTGGATTCTGCACTTGTCTGATTATTTTCCTTGGGTAAATTCCTAATTCATAAATTCCTAATTCATAGAATTACTAGACCAAAAGGTACACACATTTTAAAGTTTTGGAAACATAATGCCAAATTTTTCTCCAGAAAACGTTTTCCAGTTTCTACTCCTGTCAACACTGTGGAAAGTACCTATTTTGCATATTTATCTGCAGCTTTGAGTATTGTCATTCCTGTTAATTTGCGTTTCTCTGATCACTAGTGAGGTCAAGTATTTCCTCATTGTTTTTCTTTGAATTTTGATTACAGAGGTTTGTGGGTATGTATGTGTGTTAAAAGAGTTTTTAATTTTTTTTTTTAAAGATTTTATTTTTTTCCTTTTTCTCCCCAAAGCTCCCCAGTACATAGTTGTATATTCTTCGTTGTGGGTCCTTCTAGTTGTGGCATGTGGGACGCTGCCTCGGCGTGGTTTGATGAGCAGTGCCATGTCCACGCCCAGGATTCGAACCAACGAAACACTGGGCCGCCTGCAGCGGAGCGCGCGAACTTAACCACTCGGCCACGGGGCCAGCCCCAAGAGTTTTTAATTTTTTATGTGTTCAATCTATCATCTTAAGGTATTGGCTTTTGGCATTGTGTTTAGAAAGGTGTTTTTCATGACTAAGATGATAAATTAATGCACCTATGTTTTCTATTATACCTTTATCATTTTTGTTTTTTAATCTTTAATCTTTGATCCACTTGCCAATTATTTTTGGGTAAGATATGAAATAGAGTTCTAGCTTAATTTTCTCCAATTTTCATTGATCATCATATTTCCTTTTAAGAATAATTTACCTTTCCCCTGTTCAATTAAATTGTAATAGCACATACTTTAATGGTGATTTGTGTACCAGGGACCATTCCACATGCTTTATGTACAGGAACTCGTTTAAACCTGGCCACCACACAGTGAAATAGGCACTATTATTACCCCTATTTATTTATTTATTTAAAGATTGGCACTTGAGCTAACAACTGTTGTCAATCTTCTTTTTTTCCTGCTTCTTCTCCCCAAATCTCCCCAGTACATAGTTGTATATTCTAGTTGTGGGTCCCTCTGGTTGTGCTATGTGGGACGCCGCCTCAGCATGGCCTGATGAGCAGTGCCAGGATCCAAACCGGCAAAACCCAGGGCCGCCAAAGTGGAGCATGCGAACTCAACCAGTCAGCCATGGGCCGGCCCCAACCCAATTTATTAATAAGGAAACTGAGGACAGAGAACCTAAGTAACTTGCCCAAGAGGATGTGGCAAATCATTGTTGGAGCAAGACTAGAATCCAGGGAGCTCAGGTCTGAAATCCACCCTCCTGAGCCCTGCACTGCCTCTGGAATCCCCTTGGGGTCCAGGGCTAACGCTGCTTCCCTCTGCCTCTCTACTCACCCCGGTGAGACGTGCTTTTCCCCTTTTACTTGAAACCTGTGCTCTCACAGCACTTAAATTCTTGCTTGGCAGGAAGACTGCATGCGCACGTGGCTCCTCTTCCAGAACAAATGCCAATTTCCTTGGTGGCATGGATAAGGAATTGAGAATATTTGCCCCAAAAGCAGTGCTTCGTTTATAGAAACATAAATTCTTCCTTTCTTTATCATTTATTTCTGTTTTAATTGAAACATAACAAATGAACATAGTAAGTATTTATATAGCACAAGAGTAAACACTGAAATATGTCTGTGTTCCTAAAACCTCCCTCCACTAAAATTTTTACTAGAAATTTTCAATTTATAGATAGGTATAATTGTATACTTTTTATTTCACATAAATAAGAATATTCTAAGTATCACTTCTGCACCTTTTTTCAATTCATATATATGAACCAAGTTCCTTCTGAATACAGATGGATCTAGCTCATTCTTTTTAATGATGTTACAATATCCCATGGCAGGGGTGGGCCATAATTTATTAAACAGTCCCCTGTGGATGGACACTTAGATTATTTCCAACCTTTTGCTTTTACAATAATGGAATGAACATCCATGTACATTTGTCTTTAAGGATGTATGGGAGAATATATATAAGATAAAATTATAGCAGTAGAATTGCTGGTTCAAAGTGTATGTGCATCATAAATTTTGATAGATAATGCCAAATTGAACCATAGATTTTTTAAGATAATATTTTAGAAATTGCATAGCTGACTTTCAATAAATAATTATTGAATACTGAATGACTTTTGAAGAGAGGACAATTTAAACATGTGTAGACAGAAACAAAAACTCAAAAGTATGGGAAAAAAGGCTTCCAATTGATTTGATATTTACTACAAAATAAACTTGGATTAACATGAATAAAATGTAATGCAGGAGCCAAAGTCAAAGGCCACTGATGACCCTGCCATCATAGACTGGTTGAGAAGGAGCATTAGAGCGGTTAAAATTAAGGCATTGGAAACCAGACATCCTGTGCTGAAATCCATGGTATGCTTCTTCTTAGCTGTGTGACTTTTGGCAAATTTACTTAACTTCCCTGTGCCTCAGCTTCCTCATCTTTAAAAATGGGGGAAGCAATAGTACCTACTTCGTAGGATTGCAGTGAGAATGAATGAATACATATGAAACACTTAGAGCAGGGTTGTACCCTGTAAGCGCCCAGCAACTGTTAGCCACTAGGTTAAGTGTCATTGGAATGATAGTGATAAAGGAGGAAAGATTATCAAATGAGCTGACTGGTAACATATTCACAAATTAGAGAATTGCAATGCGAGTGAGATTAAGAACAGAGAGAAAAGCATGTTTATCTGTAGTCTTCATCTGACATAGCTGGGGAATCTTTGCCTTTGTTTTCCAGGAAACACAATCGCTCTTGGCTCCACTTCAGAGGATGCACACGGCCCAGTGCAGGATGAGACCGATTTTGGCAACTGAATGGAACACTAGAGTGTTCAGTTTTAAGGCTGATTTATGAAAAGACAATGGCAATAAAGCCATTGATTAAAACATTCTAATACAACAATACAAGAAAATGATTGTTTAGAGTATTGGACATGATTTTGTTGACTCTTGAATAAGCTGCTTTGTTCCATTCATGAGAATAGTAGAATTTTGACAAACATTATACCGTGTTGTCCATTCTTGAAGAACTTAAAGTTTGCATAATTTTATATACTGTTGACTAAAACTATTACGTAGAACTATATTTGACCCACGTGTGTATACTTACATATGCTATACTATTAATATGACTTGAATTTCCCTAATAATGACAATAATTCTGTACACTTGTACAGTGCTTAAAATTCTTTTACAAATTTTTCGGTTTCTGAGGACTGGTTTCATTTGTTTTCATCGTGTGCCCTGATTAATCTCTACTCTTAAAAAAAGTAAGAAAATAGAACATCAAACTTATTTAACATCAAGTTAAAGAAAAAAATGTATTTTTCTATTGGGGGGAAAATACATAGTCAGGATGGCATGTAAAATTAATCCCTGTTGAAATGTTAATTTTATAATAACATTAGCTATAAAAGAAATCATGTGAGAGGCTGATACCATTAAAATCAGTTGATTTCTGTAGGACACAAACCACGTGAATTCCTTGTGAAGGAATACAGCTATTTCTAGCTTGACAACAAAATGCTATTTTTGCATTCTTTTTACCTGTAAAACTTCTCAGGAAGAGAAAAATTACTTTTCTACCAGCTCAAACCAAACCAAACCAAACCAAACCTTGTAATATAATTCTTTCATTGCACAAGCTGTAGCATTCCAGATGGTGGCGCTGTTCTCATGAAGGAGAACGTTCTATAAATGTTTTATTTTTTTTAAGAGGTAAATTATTATAATTGCTCTTTTATTTGCAAGTTAAGCTGTTAAGACAACAATACAATATGGGTACAATTTCTATTAACTTTTAAAAAACTACTGTTTTCAATTTGGGATTATCTTAATCTATAGTGATTAATCAGCAATGTACTTAGCGAAAAGATAGCGGTCTATTTATTATTTATGATGGATTGTAGTGTAAAAATGTGCACCACCATTCTTCGTATTTGAAAAGCAGAATGTCCAGAGAATGGCCTTATCTTTGCAAAACACAGTGCTGCAGTTTTGGAGATATAAAAGCCTGTAGAAAAGGTGTAAAATTCAAGACAAAAACGGTTGCTAAGGTGGTTTGAATGGCAGTGCTATTCAAATTCAGACGAGCAAGCTGGCCGATAAAGCCACACGATATATTACTGCCAACAGCCTTGCTTCTACCTTAGAGAAAGTTTTGTTGTTTGTTTTTTCAGTTTGGCCTCCTTGCTGTGAAAGTCATAAAGAGAGAAAAGTACATGTTGACATATTTTTATTTTCAAAAGTCACTTCCCAAAAGATGAAAATTTCTTTCTTTCTATAAAATTTACTATATAAAATGATGCCTGGATATCTGTCTCTAGCTCCCTCAATACTTGCGGGTGCTCGAGGGAAAAACAGCACCATATTTTTACTTAAATCCGACAAATGCCGAAATGTCTCTGGTGGAAGGTCTGCAGCAGTTCTGTGAATCTGGGCAGGCGACGGTCTCTGGTGCAGAAGTTGCTTCCCTGGCAGAAGCCCGTGTTACGATGATTGAGCGAATCTCTCACCGTATGAAAATCAGTCATCCCCAGGCAGGAAATTAGATACCCCGGGCGCCTTCCCTCAGTCAAGACGTCCTGAAAGTTTTGGAACTATTTTCTTTTCTTAGAGGCATAGATGGCACAGTGGACTGAGACAGGAATCCAAAAACCTGGATTCTAGAATCTCTTCAGCTACTTTTGACCTTGGGCAAGGTGCCTCACTTGTCTAAGGAGTTCCCTATGAATAATTGAAAGACTTGAATTAGCATATAGATGACCTCTAAGGCCACTCCCAAATCTGTAACTATGATTCTAAATCAAAGACATTAATAGAGATGTAAATATATATTAATTTGATATATTACTATAATTTTTATATATGTTATGTCTTATAATTTAATTTAGTATAATTTTATAAATTATATTCTATATTAATTTTGTGTATCATATTAATTTTATATTAATTTAAAATATTATAAGGGCCGACCTGGTGATGTAGCAGTTAAGTTTACACATTCTGCTTTGGCGGCCCGGGGTTCGCTGGTTCAGGTCCCGGGTGTGGACATGGCACCCCTCATCAGGCCATGCTGCCGTAGGCGTCCCACATATAAAGTAGAGGAAGATGGGCACAGATGTTACCTCAGGGCCAGTCTTCCTCAGCAAAAAGAGGAGGATTGGTGGCAGATGTAAGCTTTGGGCTAATCTTCCTTAAAATATATATTTTCGTATATTATACATTTATATATAAAATATATTAATAATATGACTACATAATTATATATATTAAATATATGCATAAGCAAAATCGATGATCTCACATAACAGGCAGGGGCATAGGGTGATTACAGGGTTGCTTAATTTAGCAGTCAGTGACACTATTAAGGATGTACATTTTTTTTTTTTTTTTTTAAAGATTTTATTTTTTTTTCCTTTTTCTCCCCAAAGCCCCCCGGTACATAGTTGTATATTCTTCGTTGTGGGTCCTTCTAGTTGTGGCATGTGGGATGCTGCCTCAGCGTGGTTTGATGAGCAGTGTCATGTCCGCGCCCAGGATTCGAACCAATGAAACACTGGGCCGCCTGCAGCAGAGTGCGCGAACTTAACCACTCGGCCACGGGGCCAGCCCCTAGGGATGTACATTTTTTTTCTGTCTTTCTGCTCTGTCATCTTCACTGCCTTTTGTCCTTAGGCTTGTGTCCTCATTGTTGCAAGATGACTGCTATAGTCCTAGAAGAAGAGGAGCCATTTCCTTCTGTGGGCCTCTTGTTACTGGCAAGGCAAGCCTTCCCTTGCAGCACCCCTACCCCACCCAGCAGACCTGCTTTCATGCATCATGAGTTATCAGCCAGAGTTATATGCCACATGCCCATGCCTAAAGCATGACTGTGTTAGACCAATAAAATTCACCTTCTGGAGTTAGAAAGGACCCAGATATACACAGCTCAATGAAATTGGGTTCTAGTAGCAAGAAAGAATGGAAAGAAGGAATGACATTTGGGTAGGCAACCAACAGGGCCAGCCACACTGCTGAACAGTGATTGCTTGATGTCACCATGCCCATAGTCTAGGATCAGAAATATATTACATGGGTACTAACATCCTGTACCCATAATAAATGTCATTAATCAATAATGGCGTGACTCTTTAATGAGTCACTTATTCAACATCAGATGGTCATTTTCTTTTTGTAAGAATAATACAAATAACTCCCCTGCCCAATTATGTGGGCTTAAGTTGCCAACATGATGCTCCTTTTCTCCCAAATTCTTGAGAGTGTAATTCCTACAAATATGATATTCTTCTACATAACTACAATACATCTATCAAAATCAGGAAATTAACAATGATACGTTCTACCACCCAATTCTCAGAAACTATTCAAGTTTACCTATTGTCCCAATAATGTTCTTTATAAGATCAAATCCAAGACTGTGTGTTGCATTTAATTGTGCCCTTCAGTCTGGAACAGTATTCCTCAGTCTTTCCTTGACTTTCATGCCCTTGACGCTTTTGAAGATTACAGGCCAGTCATTTTATAGACTCTCTCTCGACTCCCAATAAATATTTGTTGAATAACATTGAATTTTAGGGTAAAGCATGATGGAAAACATTTAGCGAGCATCAAGTAAAAAAAAAAACAGGAGTAGAAAAATCATTGTGGCAAAACACTAAGGAATTACCAGCCAGTTGGAGGGAATAAATACAGTTTTCCTACTGTAAATTAGAAAACCATAACTAAGGCATGATATTATAGAAATGAAGAAGAGAATAGGGTCCCCTTTTTACTTCCCTGGCTCACTGGTTTTGTCTCCTGGGAGGCTCCAAAGGCCATCCTGGCCCGAATTCTGACCAGTGAAAAGGAACCTATTTGCTAAGATGATGTAGCAGGAACCTTGTGAGAAAGCAGTGATGTCATCTCAAAGTTTTGATTATCAAATAAGGGCTCGGTCGACATGGTTAGAATGCACAGGAGGCGTGAGGAAAGCAAACTTCAAATATGAAGAGAAAAGAAGTTCATCTGACATGTTGCAAATAAGGCAGAACTCTGACAATGTGAAATGCTTCCCGGAGTGTTCAATCTTGCATTTTACAGAAAGGTGTCAGACGGGTTGTACATAGGAACATCAGGGCCCATGAGCGGAGTGAGTTACGAGAGAAAGCATAAGTGGAATTGCAGAATCTAGTAGAAGAGGCTGCGAAGGGGCAGGCTCCTGGTTAGCAACAGAGTTCTATGGGGAAAGAAGGGAATAAATATCACACTTACCTCTCAGAGGCCAAGTAAAGTTCTGCTTTGGAATACAGAATGGTTTATTCTTAGAATGAGATGTGTATACAGAAGGAAAACTAACTGTCTTTGAAGAAGAATACATTACAGGAGAAATTTTGATCCGTTAGAAAACAGACTGGTCTTCAGCAAAGAATCAGTAAAACTTGAGTTATGGAGTTATAACTGAGCTTGTCCCCAAATTCTAAGGTACTTTGACTTTTGTAGTGAGACACTGTACCAAAGAATCATGACCATGGGCCACTGTGTCACTTTCTTTCACAGCTTCCTAATCTTTCCAGCCAGAGCTGGAAGTAAGCAAATGCGCCACAGCTCAACTTCGCATTACCCACCCAACCCTAACTGGCCCCTTCCCAGACTCCCACGCTGTTTGTGTGACAACACGTAGAATATAAACTCTAGTGGGTCATAGATCTAAATGTGAAAGCTCAAACTATAAAACTCTTAAAGGAAACTGGGAGTAAATCTTCATGACTTTGGGTTAGGCGATGATTTCCCAGACAACCACGAAAGGCACAAGTGATAAAAGAGAAGATTGATAAATTAGACTTCAAAATTAAAAATGTTTGTGCTTCAAAGGACACCATCAAAACAAAAGGACAACCCACAAAAATGGGAGAAAATGTTTGTGACATATCTAAGACACCTGTGTGTAGAATATAAAAAGAACCTTCACAGCTCATTAGTTTTAAAAAAACAACCAAATTTAAAGATGAGTAAAGGACTTGAATAGACATTTTTCCAAAGAAGAGATATGAATGGCTAATAAGCACGTTAAAAGATCTTATCATTAGTCACTAGGGAAATACGAATCAAAACCACAATGAGATATCGTTTCAAATCCACTAACATGTCTATAATAAAAAAGATAGAAAATAACAGGCATCGGTAAGGATGTGGAGAAATTGGAACCCTCATACACTGCTGATGGGATTGTAAAAGGGGCAGCAACTTTGGGAAGCAGTTTGCCAGGTCCTCAAATGATTAAACAGTTATCATAAGACTCAGCAATTCCATTCCTAGGTGTCTACCCAAAAGAAATGAAAACACATGTCCACACAAAAACTCGTACACGAATGTTCATAGCAACGTTATTCATAATAGTCAAAAAGTGGAAACGATGCAAATGTCCATTCAATGGAATATTGTTTGGTCATAAAAGGAATGCAGTACTGCTACATCCTGTAAGACGTATGAACCTTAAAAACATAAACTTTCATTCATGCTAAGTGGAAGAAGCCGGTCACGGAAGACTACATATTGTATGATAACTACAGGAAATGTACAGAATAAGCAAAACCATAGAGACAGAAAGTAAATTAATGGTTGCCAAGCGCTGGAGGATGGGGGAGCAGGGAGTAGGGGTGGGAATTGACTGCTAATGGTTAAAAACTGTCTTTTTGGGGTGATGAAATGTTTCAAAATTAGATTACAGTGATGATTGAGCAACTCTGAAAATATACTAAAGCCAGTGAATTGTACAGGCTAAACAGGTCAACGTTGTAGCATATAAATTGTATCTTAATAAAGTTGTTTTTAAAAGCATAAATATGTATGCATATATAACCCATACACATATAACCCATAGACATATACATATATGCTATATATGTCCACACATGCACACATACATGTAGGTGAACTCTAAAGTAGCCTGGGGTTCCTGTGACGATTCCCTGGCACTACAGCGTGCAGCATGATCTTAGGGTTTTCACATTCATAACATGTTGTGGGTTCCTATGAGAAGGGAATGTAAAATATACAAGACAGTAATTTGCCTTTTCAAGTCCCTGGTTTTGGGGCAGATGCTCTCGACAGACCTGGGTTCAATATTATCCTTTCCTGGAATAAAAGTTATAAGATCAAGGAGCCCTTCTTCCATCTAGGATGACTTAGACTGGAATAAAACTTCCAAAGCCCGTTTTCATTGTTCTCATTTCCCCAGGTAAGTTTATGAGAAATGTATAATCTTTGCTTCCTGAGCACAAACTTCTTTGTATATATTAGACTTGATTTTAACCATGAATCAAATCCTGTGCAATTTATTCTGGCCTGCCTGATTTATCCATTTCTAAGAGAAGAATGTTAGAGATTTCCACTGTAATTGTGAGCTTTTGATGTCTCTTCGCATGCCCACCAGTCCTTCCCTTACTTATTAATGCTGTAATGTTAGAGACATAAGGATTTATGATTACTCTACCTCTAAGTGAATTGCTCTTTCTGTCAATATGAAATGTTCCTCTTTATTCTTCTCTGTACATTTCATCTTGAATTCTATTTTGCTTGATAGGAATGTTGTTATGCTTGCTTTCTATTTCTTAGCATCTACCTGGAAAATACTTTTTTCAGTTTATTTGTTTCCAATGCATCTCTTACAGATAACATATAGTTGAGGTCTCTTTCTTCATTTTATTTCATTTTGTTTTAGGTCAGCCTACTGGCCTAAAAATCTACTTTTTAATAAAGGAATTTAATACATTCATATTATTATAATTACAGATTATTGTACTTATTTCTGCCATATTATTTTATTTTTACTTTTTTGAAATAGTTTCATAATTATAGAATTATTGTAAGAGTAGTACAAAAGACTCCAATATATTTTTAGCCCACATTCACCAATGGTTAATATTTTGCCACATTCTTTATCATTCTTTGTCTCTCTCTCATTCTCTCTCTTTGATCTATTATATATATAATCTCTCTCTATACACACATACATATCATATGTATGTATTGTGCATCTCATAGTTATATACGCATACAATTATTTTTCTATTTCTGAACCACTTGAGAGCACACCGCAAAGATCATATCCCTTTATTCTTATATTCTTCAGTGTGAATATTCTAAGAAAAAGAAAATTATCTTACATAACCACAGTAACATCATTAAAATCAGGATACTTAATGTTGTTGTGATACCATTATCTAATTAACAATTCATATTCAAATTTTTCCCAATAATATGCCTTACAGCAATTTTTTCCCCACCCCTGTGTCCAGTCCATCATTGTGCATTATGTTTAGTTGTCGTGTTCCTTTAGTTTCCTCTAATCTGGAACACTTCTGTAGCTTTTCTTTTATTTTCATAATTTTGACATTTTTGAAGATTATAAGTCGGTTATTTTCTAGAATGTACCTCAATTTGTATTTCCTGTCATCTTGTTGTGTAGGTTTTGTACTTTTCATTGCTTATTTTTTCCTCTTCCTGGTCTTTTATTCAATTGTTGAAGCTTTTTGTTTGTTTTGTTTTGTTTACATTTAGTTTCTCTAGCTGCTTGGAAGTTACACAATCTATTTCTACTTTCGTAATGGTTACTCTCATATGATTAATACACCTATTAAACATATTTTTCTATCCACGTCTAGAATGATCCAGCATTTAGCTCCACCCTGAGACAAAACAAGCTTTTGCTTACTTTCGTTTACCGGCTCCCTCTGCTTCTGCTACCACTTTCTATGCTGAGATCATCTGGGATTTTTATTTTTGATTGTTTTTCTTTAATCCATCCCTCAGTAATTATTAAGATTTAACTATAATTTATTCTGGTTTCTTTACATCCCCCCTCATTTTTTTCTATCTTATGTCTTCTTCTTGGGTTTATTTTTAATTATTTGAAAGTACAAACTTTACTAATTTTTTTGGAGATGATTCATGGTTGATAAAATTTTTGAATCCTTACATTTCCAAAAAGTGTCTTTGCTTTCACACTTGAGTTACAGTTTGGCTAGGTCAAAATTTTAGGGCCAATTTTTTCCCTCAGAACTTCGAAGATATTGTTCCAATTTATCCTTGTTTTCAGCATTATTGATGGGGTCTGATGTTAATATGATCTTTGTTCTTATGTAGGTCATCTGCTTTTTACTCTCTAGAAGCCTTTAGAATGCCCTCTTTATTCTTTTTGTTCTGAAATTTCACAAGGATGGATCCAGATATAATTCTTTTTTCATTTCTCCTGCTTGGAAACTGGTGGAGACCAATACGAACATTTTCTTTTTCTGAGAAATTTAATTTCACTAATTCCTCAATTATTTCCTCTTTTACGTCCTCTCCGTTCTCTCTTCGTGGAACCCCGACTAAACGGCTATGGGAGTCTCTGAGTCAACCCTTCACATCTCTTTAACTTTTCTTTCATATTCTCTTTGTCTTATCCCGCTATGTTTTCAGAGAATGCCTCAGCTTGGTATTTCAAAATGCTGTTTGTATGTGTCCCTTCTACTATTTAGCTCCCAAATTGACCTATTTATTTTGAGTATCAAATTTTTATTTTCTACAATATTCTGTTAATGTTTTAGTTATAGTTATAGTATCCTTCATCTTTCCAGAGATATTTTTATACTCATTCTAAAACCTCATGAGCTCTTTTAATTATGATCCTTCAAGACGTTTTACTTGTTGAATTTTGGCTTTTGTTTTGAGGTGTTAGTTGCAGAGTCTTAGTTGCTCGGTAATCTTTTGAAAATTTGTAAGTTTGTTCTGTCAAACACTGCCTGTGTGGGAGGGGAGAGACGCTGGGGCTTCCGGTTGGTGCCGGCGCTTCCCCTTCCCCTAGTGTACCTTATCCAACACTAGAGGGCGCTCGTCTTGCTTTCTTGCCTGGCTTCTCCAGCCCGGAGCACAGCTTCACTGATCTAGCCTGCTGGTTCCTTCTCTTCCTGTTTTGTCCTTTCCTATTATCTCTCCGGATCTTTCAGAGCCTTCCTCGGCTTGCCCACTGTCCCCTTCCTGCTGTTGGCTGTAATTTCCTGAGAGAAGGGGAGAATTATACGGTGAGGTCTTTGCTACTCAGATTTGGTTGTTGTTTTACCATGTTTTAGAAACTCGGAATTACAAATCTTGAGGGAAAAAAAGGCAAGTATGTTTAACCAAAAAAGTTAAAATCTCTGCCTCAGAATATATGCTGCTAACTTTGTGGCCTCAAATGCTATTTAAAGCTTGGGAAACGAAGTTAGGAAAACTGATATTTGAGTTCCCATTCTGCCACTTTTTCTAAGTGCTGTGATCTGTGTCTGAACCTCAACTGCTTGATCCGTAAGTGGGGGATAGTAAGAGTGTGTTCTTACATACTTTGTCAGTGTCACAGAGCTACTCAAAAGTCGTTATTCCTCACACTAAATAATGCCTCCTCAGACCTTGAGGGTGGGGGGAGGAGTAGGAAGTAGGAGAACAGAAGAAAAGACTGAGGTGACCAAGATGGGGGAACAGGAGATTGCCACAAGCTCTTGCCCCGGACTTCTGTTTTCTAATCACGGCTCTCAATTCCTTAGAATTCCTAAAACCAATCTTTTCTGTGGGTCTAATCTAGAAACGCTGCTTTCCTTATGATATAAAACCTAGCCAAAAGAATCACTGTGAAGGTTCCCATTTAACCAGAGCGGATAATTGGTTATGGGGCATATCAGGTAGGGGATGGCTATTGATACTCAGTAGATAGGATTATAAAATTATATTAACTTTTCCCTGGAACTTCAGCAAAGCAACAGTTTTATACCCATCTTGTTGTCTGTGTAAAAGAACTTGGAGTTATCTAAAATCTGAATCTGAAAATACCTTCTATAAAGAGAAGACTTTGCATTTTTTCTTTTCAATGGTGAAAAACTGGATAGAACCATAAGCGCTTCAAAGGCTCTGAAATCCGCATGGGCTGGAGCCCCAGGCAGAGTCCCCACCAGGACGCTTCTCCTCAGAGGATTCTTATGCTCTTCCTCTCTTCAGGGAAGACAGTTTCTCAGCCATTTCAGCCCAAGATGTGCTCCAGTTACAGGTACTCACTTTGGGGCTTAATGTTCAGCGGTCCAATGAACATGGATAATACTGCAATGCAATGGACAGAGAGAGAGATTTCGTCCCAATGCACTTTCACAGAGGTTATAACAGACGGCCTTAGCTACGATTGGAATTCTGTGTTTTACTTCTTGGTTAAAATAATTCTTTGCCAAAATATTTTCTTCACTAGTGTGAAACCATCTAGCTGAATCAAAATGGTGCTGCTGCCTAAGGATTTCTTATGTGGGTGATCATCATTTTTCAGAGGTGAGACTGTTTGTTTCCCTCCATTCTCATTCTTCAGGGATTATTCCGTCATACAGGATTCAGCACGATTTACCCAGCACCCATTCACTCTTTTTGGGTTTATAGAAAGGATCAGTTTGGTCCGAGGTTTCTCATAGTTTAAAATGGAGGCATCTAGTGATGGTCAGGATTTGGGGAGGAAGTAGATTTAATAGGCTGGGAGAAGGGTGAGAGACTGGACACCATCTGGAGTTATTTCCAGCTACGTCAGGCAGATTGTTATTGACCTGAAGCTGGCAGCTTTTCTGTGGCCTGCACTATACGAATATAGTGAGCTCAGCCAGGTCTCAGCTGACAGGCTCTCATATTTCTAGACACTCCAGCAGTGGGTCCCAGAATGTAGATTTCATGGACAAGGATAATTAAAAATAAAGGAATTATGAAGATACATAGAAGACGAAAAATCTTAGAATAAAGGTCAACTGTTTAAATTGAATAATTTCAAATATATGAAAAGACTCACTATCATGTCCTTAATTTTCTAATTTTCTTCCTGACCGATGAAAATCAAATCCTGGGTCAGCACTGGAACACACACATAAATGTCTGAGAACCAGTGTCCCTCATCCATGGATAGTCTGTAATTTTTCAGTCTGCAAATCCACTTCACATATTTAGAGAATACCTATTATGTCAGAATACAAGAGTGAACAACAGCCGTCCATTGTAACACACTTGTGTGCCCAATTATCCAGAACACTTCACCAATGTCTTACTTGAGTTCACTATTCTTTCAAATAAAAGAAGTATTTGCGTAACTATAATCACCCAAATAGCCATTTTTGGCTACTGTTTCAATCTCCAATCTGAATGACTCTGAGGGGAGTAAAAGGGTAATGTTTAAACATCAGAGTGTTTTCATGTTTGAGGGGATGATTTTAAACTCTGCTTGCTGAGAAAGCAAGAAAGATGAAGCATAAAGAAGAGCCTGTACACCTAGGTGAGACTGTTTCTTTGGTGTTATGTATATGTAACTAAGAAGCCAGAACTCAGATAAAGGAATTGCAGTCTTAATAGCACACTCCTGGAAAGCCAAAACTGCATTTCCTTTTTGTCCAATTAAGGAAAGTTTGACTGAAGGGCAGGAAGGTTTCGCTGTTCTGTCCTTATTGCTCAACGAGCTCGTTGAACAGGCTAAACGGGAGCAGAGTGGGCATTCAGGGGCGAGGGACTGCTTCATTCCGAGGGTTACTAGGCAGCTGCCAAAGACAGTTAAAAAAAATAAAAGAAAACTGCTCAAAGCCTGATGCATGAAGCACCAGATCGACGTGTTGGGGCTCGCAGTTTTAGTTACAGCAAACTAATTACCATCCGCATAATTTCTAGTTATGGATGAGGGACTATTTGCGCAGCATCCAGTACTTTTCATATTATCTCACCTTGGAATCTGCAAATTAATAGAGGTAATATATTATTATGGATAAAGATTGAATCTGGCGATGATCTCAGACGCTGAAGGGACCAGCTGTCCCATAGCACAGGGGATTTTTTCATGCTTCTCGGGGAGTTACACTTGAACTTAAACCTCCAGTAGCGTTAATTTCTACTGGTCAGCTTTTGCCCTACTGGCCTTGCTTATATGGTTCAGAGCCCACAAATCTGATGTCGCAGCGTGACGCTCCCTGTCCTCTGCCGGGAGTCTCTTCTGTGGGCGCGCTCTCCTGATGAGAATCTGCCCTGCTCTGACTCTCGACTGCGTCAGTCTCTGCCAATTACCCTTGCGAAAAGAACTCCTTTAAAGCGTGTGTGATGCGTTTGGCTTTCATACAATGGTCTAGTCACAAACTCTCTGTGACAGCTCTACCTTGAACAGCCCCGTTGGGAATCCAGAAGAGCTAAGGTTACACTTGGATTCTCTTTAACTACAATATTCTTTTGGCTTTTATACTGGCCCCAAACCTGGTATAAACAGTGTTTTTGTAATTGCTGAGTAGAGTTTTCTCACTGGTTTCTGCTGTCCACTCAAAGGAAACATGGAATATGGGCCCACAGAGAAGATCTTCATAATGATAACAGATAACCTTTACTGCGGCCTGACTATGTGACAGATACTGTGTTAAGCAGTTTACAATGGGCTATCCCATTTATTCCTTACAACCACTCTATGGAATGGCGATTATTATTCCCATTTTACAGCTGAGGAAACTGAGACAGAAAGATTAAGGAAACCTGCCCAAAGTCACTCAGCTTGTGTGTGGTGGAGACAGGATTCCAATCAAGGTCAGTCTGAGTCCAAAGCCATGTTCCTACCTTCTTACACTTTCTCCTAGACAAGCCATTTGTCCTTCAGCCATGTGGGGTATTCTGGGAGAGGAGATCAGCCATGACGCACATGCACACACACAGAGTCTAGCTTTGCTCCCAGTCAGATGTGTGGTTAGTGCTTGTAGAGCTGACTGAGGGGGAGTCTCTACCTTGCTTGGGACACTGAATCTCTTCAAAAGACAGTACTTTCTTGAAGCCTCACCTGGTGGTGGGTGGTCTTGACGCACCATTTTGTTCAGGCCAGTTCTCCACAGATTCCTGGCCCCACCACTTGATTTAAGAGGGGTGGGGAGGACTTGGGAATTTACTTTTTTAAGAGACAGCCAACTTTATGATTCAGATAGTCCACAGACTATACTTTGAAAGGCACTGAAGCCATACAAGAAGGGACTAATATCTGTAGAGGCTAATATAGTATTTCCTGAGGGAGTGAAACTTTATAAAAGTGGGGCAGACAAGCCTGAACAGAGAATCTTTGGAATCCAGCTTTGGTCTGGAGCTTGCATATTGTTTCATTCCCTCTGGATTATATAAACTACAGTCAGGAAAAGGTGGGGAGCAACAACAATACTCCACACACACACTCCCCTATAATTTTGAGACTCCTTAATATCGTCTACAAATATGGTCTGAGATGCTTATATCGCCATTAGCAAAGGCTTTCTTTAGCCATGTCTGTGAATGAACCCGTGACCTTTCTTACTTTCGTCACATCTCGACCTTAGAACTCTCCAAACTCCAAGCAGCACTGACGAGGGACCTCTCGGCTGAGCCCCACAGTGCTGCCAGACTGGGGCGGGGAACTGCTAGCCTTTGTTTTTGCTTTCCCTCCACCTGCCTCTGTCTCGGCTACACTCTCCTATCCAGCTCCGTGGAGGTAGATTCCATGTGTGAGTTCTCACTTGTTTCAGTTCCTGATCTCATTTTGTCTGAGATAAGAAGGGTGTGCAAAGATTTAGATTCCTACCTCAAGCCAGCAGGATTTAATATTTAAATCACATCCCATTCATTCAACAACGTGTGAGTGCCTACTCAAAATCTGAGCACCTACCATGTGTCAGGTATTGTTCTAAGCACTTGGGATACATGAGTAAACCCAACAGAAAGATCCCTGGCCTTGTAGAGCTTATATTCCAGTAGAGAAGACAGACAACAAACGATAACGGATTAAGGCGGTAAGTGCTATGAGGAAATGAAAAGGTAGAGTAGGGGATCTGTGTGTATGTGTGCCTTTGTGTGTGGGGGTCATGGTATTACATAGATGGCCAGGATAAGCCTTTTTAAGGAAATGAGAATTGTGCAAGGATGTAAGGGATGGGAGGGAGTTAGAGGAGATTTGTGGGAAGAGTATTCTAGCCAGAGTGATAAGCTAGGGCAAAGAGACTGTGGCAGGGATGTGCCTTGCATGCTCAAAGAATAGTCAGGAAGTCAGTGTAGCCGTAATAGATTGAACAAGAAGGATAATAGAAGGAGATAAAATAAGAGGTAATGACAGGGAAAGTCAAGAATAACTTCAGCTTTTTTGTCTGAGCTACTAGAGGATTGGAGTTGAGATCAGCTGAGGGAGGGAGGTCCGTGGATGGAGCATGGGGCAGGTTTAGGGGATAGGAATGAAGGTCGGAGGTTTGACCATTGTAATGAACAACATGGAGGTAGCTGGTGCTCCTGACAAAAGCAATTTCAGTGGAGTAATCGGGGTAAAAGCTGATTGGAGGGGGTTCAAATGGAATAAAGGGAAGGTAATTAGATAGAGTGAATATAGACACTTCTTTCCAGTTATCTTGATACAAATAGAAAGGCAAAAAAGTGGGTCAGTAGCTCATAAAGAATTAAGAGAGGTGGTGCTATCATTGCTGTTTTTAAATGGGAGAAATATAGACAGGACCGTAAGACTAATAAGAATGATTCAATAGAAAGACAATTGATAGTGTGGGAGAGACAAAGGAAAATTGCTGGAGCCATGTCCTTGATAGGATGAAAGGGGTCGGGATCCAGTCCAGAAGTACAGTGACTGGCTTTGTAAAGAGTTCAGGGAGCTCATCTATGGCAACAGGTGAGAAAACTGAGCACATGGGAGATGATGCTGGTTGGTGGTCAGATGAGATGGTGTGAGTCTGGGGAAGTCCTCTTCTGATGCTTCAATTTTCTCAGTGAAGTGGGAAATAAAATAATCTGTTGAGAATGAAGATGGGTATGAGGTTTTGGGGTTAAAGAAGAGATGAGAAGCTATGAAAAGGTTGTCTGAGAGAGAGGGAGAGTGAGTGAACTTGAAATGTAAGGTATGACTGCTTATAGGCATTAGGGGCCCAGTTGTGCTTCTTGGTCATAAATTTAAAGTGCAACTTGTCAGGAGTTTGTGGTTTTTGTCCAGTCATATTTAGCTACACAGGTGCAGGTACAGAGTAGGCTGAGAATTGGATTTGACTCAGGGAGAACAGAGAAGGCACTCTAAAGAGGAGTTAATTGAAGAGAACTTAATGAAGGGACAATTTTCAAAGGTGTGGGCAACATTAAGGAAACCAACGAGGGTGGTGAGGCATCCCAGGGTTAGCAACAGCGGAGAGCCGTTACCACCCCCAAGGCTGAAAGGGCAAGAGGTAAGCGTCATTATCAGAACCCTATGAGAGGTGTGGCTGCAGGAGAAGGGCCTGCCAATCCAGAGCTGCGGCCTTAGAGAAATTCAGCCACCGCCGAACTGTAGCCTGACAGGAGGGGAGCAGAGGGTTAATACCCCTACCTCTCTTTCTTCTGCCGCTGCCCGCTCTCCTGCTGGTGCCTCTCATTGGCTGAACCTAACTGGTAGCTAAAGGGGAAGGGAGCCTTGGTGCAGCATCTATACAGGGCAGCAACTAGCACACAGAGTGGACAAGGATGGAGAGTGGATCTGGAGGAGCAAACAGAAGAATATCCATCTGGACCGGAGTTGAGCTTTTGCCAAATAGGTAGACTGAAGTGAGAGAGGGGCAAGTGAGTCAAGCCAATACGCAAGGGAGTAATTATAATGGTTGCTTGTGGAATTCACATGGGTTAAGAGGAAAGAGAGGACATCAAGGGCATGAGGAATAGTGAGAATACAGAGGAATCACCATCTGGTGAGAGTGGAAGATAGCTGGCATTCAGGGAACAGAAGGAGTGAAGGAAGATAGGAGGTAAAGGTAGGAGGTAGTGGTCAAAAAGTAGGACTCATGGAATTGGTATTATGGAGGAGTTGCAGTTGTTGATAATGACAAAGTCTAGATATTATGATGCAAGTGAGTGGCATCTACTATTTAGTGTTATCAGATATGACAACTACCCAGTTGTCCTGTTGCTCTGCCTGCTTGCTGCCTCAGTTGGTGGCACTGGCTTTTGCCTCAGCCCTGGTTTCCAACAGTACCCTGTTTAGTACTATGGTCCCTTCTAGAAGTGGAGACTTGCCCTGCAGTCCAGTATGGTTGACTGTGCCCCACTGTCTTTGGGGAAGTTTCCTGGCTGATGCCTATGGTTGTCCTGACCCAGGACTCACTTCTGATTGCCCATTGCAGAGTGTCACCACTAGGGGGAACCTGGCCAATTTCCCCTTGGACTCTAACTTTGACAGACGGTGGTTCGTGACTGAAGCTTGTGTGACACTCCCTCTGGGCCTCCCTCACCACCCCCCGCCCCCCTTCAGAGTTAGCCTTGGCTGACTGAATGGATTCCCTCAAGAGCCTGTCCTCAAGCAGAATCGCTCTACCTCCCCACCTGTCTAGACTGCTATGAGGCCATTATGCCTTGAGTGAGAGGACTGAATTAGAACACTACTGAGAGGAGGGTCTATAAATGGAGAAAGTAAAAGTGGCAGATACTGGTCATTTAACAGTCTTTTCATAAGTCATACTATGTCCAACTCCAGATCTTGCATATCCAGAGTTTCTTCTCATAAATATTTGTAAAATACCTTTTTAGTTCATAGCTAAAAACTGAGCACTATGTTAACCTTTCTAACAAAGGAAAATCATATGAGTTATATATAAAGTACATGATATAAAGCAGAAATAGCTTTCCAAATGTACTGTAATTGCTTAGAGCTAGAATAATAGTAAATTTTAAAAGAAAAAAGAACGTCAGTGATAATTTGACAATGCTGGGCATGTGGTGCTCCTGTTACCTGGTGTAATAAAATAAAGAATCTGGCATCTGTCAATAATGAGAAACGGAAGTGGAGCAAAATATTCAGTTTATAATAGTGACAAAAACTAGAAAATTCTTAGAAATAAATTTTTAAAGGAAAGTATAGGACCTATGTGAAGCAGACTAAAATCTTCCTGAAAGATATAAAATAAGATCTACGTAAAGTGAGAGACATTTTCATTTTGGATGTGAGGAAGACTAATATAAGAAAAATGTCTATTCTTCCCAAATAAATGAGATTAGTTATTGCATTCCAACCTGAATCCCAAAAAGCTTAAAAAAAAAATAACAGGCAAAATTGCTTTAGAATTAAGATAGAGGATTAAATATCTAAAAGTGACCAATAATTTCTTTAAAAGAAGGATTGAGAGGGGCTTACCTTTCCAATTATTAAAGCAATATCAAATGATTGTGCCTATGGTTGATAATACTGTGCCACTCTTGTATAATGGAAATTTCAGGATTTTTTCCCAATGCTCATACAGGTCTAGATGGATGTAGGGCTGGCTTTATTTTAGAATACTAGAAATGTAAATTCCAGTTTGGTGGTTACACGCATGGATTCTGAAGTCAGACTGTCTGGATTCAAATTTATTGGCTCTGCAAGCTCAGACATCTTAATATCTTGATGCCTGGTTTTGCCTTTGTCTAATGGAATAATAACAGAACCTTTCCACGGAGTTGCTGTGAGGATTAAATGACTTAATCAAAACAACAACAAAAACTTAGGATAGTAGGCATCCTACTGTACCCATGAAGTAATTTTTCTAACTTTTTTCCCCGCTTAACAATAGATCTTGAATATCCCTCCAACGTCCCTATAGATTTAACTCACTCTGTGAATAGCTGCCTAGCATTCCCTGGTCTGGATAAACCAAGGATATAGTTTTTTGCAATCTTTCGTCTATTGATAGACATATGGAGTTTTACAGTTTACCAGTACACACAATGCTACGATAAATACCCATGACTGTACAGCCTTGGAAATTGGTGTATTATATTCCTCTAGGATAAAAACCCCAGAGGTGAGATTGCTGGGCAAAAAGATCTCTCTTATTTAAACAGAAATTACCAAATTACTTTCTAAACTATTAGTAATAAGCCAAGATGCACAAATAATATATATTTGTCCCTTTTTTCTGCATCCTCACCAGAACTGGATGCTGTAACACTTTTAAAGTTTTGCCAAACGATGACCAAAAAATGGAATCTTGTTTTCATTTTATTTAAAATTTCTAAACAATTAATGAAATGGATCATTTTTTCATATATTTATTGGTAGTTTCCATTTCCTTTCTTATGAAATGCCTGTTAATATTCTTTATCCATTGTTCAATAGGATTGTATGTCTTTTCCTTATCAATTTATGTAAAAGGGACAAAGGAACACTTTGTTTATTACATGTGTTGGAAAATATTAAATTTTTCCCAGTCTATCGTGTTTGTTTTTGGACTTTGTGATATCTCGCATCCTTTTGTTTTCTGCTTTTATGTAGTCAAATATAGCTATTTTTACTTTATAGTTTTTGGTTTTCCTGTATTTCTAGTCTTTACAAAGAAATTCTCTTTGTACTGGGTAATAAAAATATCCTTTTAAATTTCATATAGTGTGTTTATTTTATTTATAATCTTCAAGGTCTTCAATCCATCTGTAGTCTATTTGTGTGTGAGGTGGGGGCAGAACTTCCCATACGGATGGATGAGTAATTAAGGCAGCACCGCTTATTACACAAACCACCCTTCGTCCATTTTTTCTTAAGTTCTCAAGTATATTTTGATCTGTTTCTGGGTTTTCTGTTCTATCCTTCCTATCAATATTTCTAGTCCTGTGCTAAAACTGTCTGAATTACAGTCGTTTTATTTTTTATTTGTATTGTTTGGTTTGCAAAATGTTTTCAATTTACTTAACATGTTTTCTTTTTTCTTTCAGCTTTATTGAGGTACAATTGAGAAATAAAACTATAAGATATTTAAAGTGTACACCATGATGATTTCATATACATATACAATGTGAAAGGACTCCTCCCATTAGTTAGTTAACATATCCATCATCCCACGTATTTATCTTTTTTTTTTTTTTTTTTGGTGAGAACATTTAATTTCTACTCTTAGCAAATTTCACTTGTGCAATAGTGGTACAGTATTATCAACTGCAAGCACAGTCATTTTATATTGTTTTAACAGTTGATACAGATAAAGAAGAGGTTCAAAGTCTGAGCTGTGGGCACTCAAACATGAAGAGGATGAGTTAAGAGAAACAAACGGCAAAAGAAACTGAGGAAGCAACCAGAGAGGCAGGATGAAAACCAAGAGGATGTGGTATGCTGGGAGAGTGTTAAGGAAAAGGGAGAGCAGCTGGTAGGTCTGCTGACAGGGCAAGGTCTGAGGTTTGACCATTGTCATTAACAACATGGAGGTCATTGGTGACCCTGATAAAAGCAACGTCAGTGGAGTAACGGGGTAGAACCTGATTGGAGGGGATTCAAGTGGAATAAAAGGAAAGCAATTGGAGATAGTAAATATAGACAATTCTTTCTAGGAATCTTGCTACAAATGGAAAGGAAAAGAAATGGGGCAGTAGCTAATGAGTTAACAGAGGTATTGTTCTCTGTAAGTTAACATTTACAATGTACTATTTACATATTACATATGTAATTATGTTACTACACAAAGGCCTTGAGCTAGCAAATAAAATGAGACTTTTAAAAAGTGCAATTCTGTGGTTCCAGTCATTTTTCAACACTGCATGGCTCTAGATTTGCAAAGTAAACCCGGGGAAGCAGATATAGTTAACACTTTCTGCACCTATGCAAATAATCAAGCCAAACCTAACGAGACCAGCTTTTTCTCATGACTAAGAATAATCTTTGAGATTCTTATGGTCACAAAGGGGGAAGTTGTTAGGAAAATTGGAAAGACTTTGAAAGGGGCAAAAAAGACAACTGGGCATACTTTGAATGAAATACTAGATGTCCCTTCTGGGTTATCTGATGCTATACGCATTTTGCCTTTTTTTTTTTCTTGGTCTTTGAGCTATTTTACAACCCTGTAAATTGCAGAAAACTAATGGAGACATGATTATTGCCCAGAGAAGCAATAAATTCTGCTGGTGGAGCTGCAATTTGTTTCCCCCACGGAGAGGGCCACTTTTGCATCTGTTAGCAGATTCACGTCAGCATTCCTGATTGCTTATATATGTGTCTGTTCCTTGAATTCTTGGAATCATTTTTTTTTAACATCTTACTGTTCCTTCGTTAATAATGAGCTAAATAAAAATTTTGAGACATGACTGCCTTCTGTCAGAGTCATAGTTTTACACTTGTAAAGAAAACATTTTTACCCATATGTTGTGTTTAAAGTCTTTAGTATTTTTGAGCTCTCTTTATATGGAAGGGGTCATATAGGGATCTAGCTTTATTTCCTTCAAAAAGCTAGTCATCTTTTGACCATTTATTGAGTAACCCTTTTCCCCTATGGATTTAAAGGCCACCTTTCTGGTGTTATTTGGTCCATTTAAGTGTTCTCTTTATGATCTATTTATTTATTTCCACATCAATACAAATCTAAGTTCAATGGCTTTATAAGACATTTTGATAATTTGACAGGTTATTTTCATGTTGCACTGATCCTGCCAAAGAAGAGACTGTCCTGCTGATTTGGATTAGTCTAAAATTGAAACTAATGAAAGATAGAAAATTGGTATACAAAAAATTGGCCCATTTGTTTGGGCCCATCAACCCCTTCCAGACTATCCTAACCAGGAAGAACACATTATGAATCTAGAAGGGAAGTGAACAGGTCCCCTGAGTTGCAAAGTTAGTGAGCCCATAGATTATTCCACAGGGTAGGTGGAGAATAACCCAGACCTAGAGGATTATGTGTAAATAGGGAAGAACAGAACAGCATTAGCAGACACTCATGAAGCGATAGTGGAAGAAGCCAGAACTATCTAAAGCACTGAAGGACCGGACCTTTGGATCTAGAACAAAACCTGCTGATGTTCACAACAGGCTTTTAGATGCACACACTTTAACAACTGCTTGGGTTTGAAAGTGATAATTACTCACACTCTTTGCCCCTGGGGTTTTGCTCAATTAAGAAATAGACACAGGAGGCACCGTTAAGGATAAAAATATCAGCTTTATTGCTAATGAAGCTAGATTGGAGCACATGGCTTGGACTCCTGTGACCCAAATTTCCACCTTGAAATCCACAGGTGCAACCCATGTGGCCCTGCAGAAGGGGCTGTCACCCAGGAAGCTCAGGGAGGGTCAAGACCGGACTCACACCGAGTCACAGCATGAAGTTCTAGGCTGTTTGTCACTAACCCTGTCCGCAAGAAGAATTTGGCTATCAGACTCTGGACATCTTGCTGGGATGATCAAACTCCTAAGATCATGGGGAGGAGCCTGTGATGGATAAAGAAAAGGCCGGGCTGCAGGAGCCGTCCTCTCAATAGTTGCTGGAGAAATGAAAGTGCTGACAGAATTTCCTTTTTTATGAGTGGCTGCAACGTGGGTAGAGGAAGCCCAGAGTGCCTCCTACAACACAGCACAGAAACTGATACTCATAAAGATGACCCTGAGTTTAAAGAGAAAATAGTACGTTCAACCTACTCTGATCATGACGAATGGAGAAATATGTAATATGTTTCAGACCAGATAGATTTCTATCAGAAGTATTTTTTACAGTTTTGGCACTTAAATATAAGCTTGCACAAACATAGAGTGTTTTAGAACACTGACCAACGTGTGCAAATCTGTCTCCAACAATCCTGAATAGTGTGTACAGTACTCAAATGCCCCCCTTTTTAGTATTGCATCCCAAAAGAATGAACACAAAATTCACAAATACTGAGTTCACATTTTTAATGTTTAAAAACTATGTTAACAGAGCAGTTAGAGAACAGGACGTCTTACATTTCTTTATTTACATCACATCCTGAAAAAAACCCATTTGATTAACTATGAATAGCAAAGTTTGGTGACTTGTGACTCAGTTAAATCACCCATCTGAAATTCATGTACAAGGTTTTTACATGAATAAAACAGTGGTATGCTATACATACTGGACTCAGATGAAATCTAAAATACACGGGACTCTAGAGGGTGGATTACGTACCAAGATTTTCAAGATTCAAGTGTTTGGGGAAAAAATTACTTAAGACAGTCCATGTTGGCGTCAACACTGAAAATAAAAGGCAGACATGCAAGATTTTCAAAATCTTAAAATAATAGTTCTTCTTTTTCCCCTCAAATATGTGCTCATAGTTAATGTTCAGGTTTTTTCCCCCTTTCAAAGATCCCAAAGTTTGGGAAATGCAGCAATTCAATTTTGAAAAAACAAAAAATTCTCCTCCCCAACTTCTGTTTTCATAAATACTGTGAGCGGTCTCAGTGTTAACAATGAAAGAGCATTCTGAAGAAACAATTCATCATTTTGGATATATCTATTTCTATATGACAATAATTTGGGTCTAAATATTCCTTATTTGTAGCTCAGAGAACTATCTTGTAAATAATGGATCTTACTACCAGAATAAGAAATCAATGCAACTATATCTCAGACATTTCTCTTTCTAAACAATTAAGATTTTTAGGTTCCAAGTTTACATTGAGAACTATGTTACCTGGGAGAGAATGTAAATTTTTCAAATTCCCAAACAAAACCACTAATATCTATGAAAACATTTATTCTCGATATGCAGATACTAGAGATTTCTATTTCAGTGTGGATAAACAACTGCAAAAATATACAGCCTCCTATTTATTTACAATATATTTACATACAAATGAAGTATTTCCTACAATAAGCCTCAGCTGCATAGATTCTTCCTTTTAAAAACACAAATTCAAGCCTGTACAGATGGGCCCGGTTCCGCAGCCCTTCCTCCAAGAAAATCTTGAAGGAGAATGTCTGAGCTTTGTGAAATTTATGTTTTTCAGGAACTTTCTCTTTTAGATTTAGTGATATTTTTCCATTATTAGTCACCCCACCCCCAATTTGTACCTAAAAGCTTCATATCATTATGAATAATTCACTGTGTGTATTTTAGAGGAAGTATTTTCTGTTAAAGGACTCTCAGATTTGCCATTCCTCAGGAAAACCATTGATTAGCATTGCTAAATGATATAGTCTGTGTTTTGGAAGTGGCGAGAAGTTTCCTGTGGACTGGAATGGAGGAATTATGTTAATGTTTACACCCTTTCTAAGCCTCAAGCCATTTACACTGATAAACTAAGGGAAACTAATAGCTTTTACTCTAAGACATAAAATTAAATCTGATCATGCCACCGACCTCCTCCTCACCCCACCTAAAGAATGTGCTGCCCAGCACCGCATTCTTATCTACTGACATGGAACTGAGCGCGACATTCTTTTCAGAGCAGTTTGGAGCTCCTTAAGCGTGCAGACCTCTCAGTAGAGAATTCCCTTTAAAAGGAGAACAGGATTGATCACCAAACAATAACCACAAACATTCTGGAGAACTGACTCCTGACACGAATTCAGCATTTCCTGTAAGGTTGCATTTACAAAGGGTGTTTTCTTTTAATTCCCCTCAAAAAACAAACAAACAAAAAACCTCACTGTCATTTCTTCAGTTTAAAAAAAAAAGTAACCTCATTGTGCCTGAGCCCACAGTTCCGCCTGAGTGCAGGCAGCCTTCGCGTACAATTGTGCAGCTGCACCAGCATCTCCAGCAGAGGCGCTCCTGCTGGGAGACCCTTTCCTCCCCTGCCCCGTTCCTGGTTCCCATTTCCTGCCTCACGGGTCCTAGGAACCATCCTCTGAGGTAGGACTAGGGGGGAAAAGGAGAGACTAATTGGCTGAGAGTGGTTCTCAAACTTGATGTGCCATGATCAGCTGGAGGACTTGTTAAAACACAGTTGGCAGGGCCCCCACTCGAGACTTTCTGATTTTACTAGGTCTGGGGTGGGGTCTGAGAACTGGCCTTCCAACAAGTTCCCAAATGCTGCTGATCTGGGGACCACACTTTGAGAACCACTGGCTTACGGGCTTGAGACCAACACTAGAAAGAAGTCAGTGCTGGGGTAACTGAGGTGTCCTCTGAGATACTGAGGAATCTCACCGCAGTCCTTTGTCTACCCCAAGCCCCACGACCATCACCCATGTGCGCCTTTCTCAGCGGGGTCTGCAAATGTCAAAGAGGAAAGTGGGTAGAGAGCTTCGTTACCCCCATCTGATGACTGGGCAGGTAAACCAAGGTTTACTAGCACTAAACCCATTCAAAGTGCTGTGTGCTGGCTTCAAGGACTGGCATATGGGAGAAGCTGTGCAGCAACCTCCTCCTCTGCAGCAGACAGGGAAGGAGATAAACTTATGGGAGCAAAAGGTCCTGCAAATAGAAGCAGGCAGGCCAAGCCTGAGATTTCCAGAGATAAGAAAGGGTACCAGCTGAGGCATGTCCCTGGTGGTTTATAACCCACAAGAGGCCCCCTCATCTCCCCTCACCTCCTTCTACCACCAGGTTCTCTGCTGGTCCTCAACTATTTCCTCCCCTCCTTTACTGGAGACCCTGCATCAGGCTACTCTGGTCACCTTTAACTGGTGGCCGCCCTACCCCCACCATCCAGCAGGTGGTGTGTGGCTGGGTGGGCAGTCCAGATTCCACAACAGGAATGACATATTCTTGGCAACTCTAAACAAATATCCCCCAGAAACAATGTTATATTTCATGGTTAGGTTCTTTGCCAATCTTGTTATATTATCCTATTTCAGATAAACTATACGTTTGATCATCTTTTCTAGCTGGTCTGGGGGCCTACCCACCATGTATAACCTGGTTTCTAAAGGAAAATACATTCCAGGTTGCCAACAACCAACTGACGGAATTTTGCAATACAACCTGCTTATAAATCGGGGACAGCCTGTGCTTCACAAGACAAGATTTCTTTCCTATACACACTTAACTGCCCCCATTTCCAAAAAGTAACACTGAAGAAATCAGGGATTTATGGTATTCTGTGTTATAGTAACTAGAGAACAGTTCTAAATCCCAAGTCTGAACCTGGCACCGCTCACTAGTGCCGAGATCCTATTTACCAAAGGAAAACATGCTGCTCCCAGTGACTAAGGTCGAATAGTCTTTAATCTACTAATTTAGCAGAAAAACTTCTCTAGCACTTGACTGTGGTTTCCCTAACATCTGTGATACATGTACTTTTGGCTACCAGTTCACTATTCTGAACAAGAATAAGAGCAGTACACTTGACAGCTAATCCCACACAGATGACGTCATTAATCAGTGATACTCAACAAATTATGGTAGGGTCTGTTGTATTCAGTCAACAATAAACTTAGATAAACATACAAAGATCTTAAAAACCCGTGGTATCACAGACATCAACAACGATGTACCTCCTCCTCTAAGTATATCTCAAATAATAAAAATTCCTTGCACTGATGCATAAAATCTAGAGATCCAAAAATATCACTACACATCCCAAGAGTTAACAACAATTTTCTAAATTGACTTTGTGAGTGTAAAGTGGATTGTTATAAATTAATGAGGAAAATAGAAAGTAGCATAATATAGATTGCAAAATAAATTTTCACATTTTTTTTTAACGAACGGTCATCGCACCACCTGACTCTTTCATTACGTGGTGCTCTAGATAAGCCCCTAAGGGCCAACCAACTTGTTCTGCTCAGTTTCTCTCCCTGCTCATCTAATATAGAAGACGCTGCTGAGAAGGATGGAGATGGCAGTGGATTCTCCTAGGTTAGGTCCTCACATATAGGTAGGTATTTATCTTTAAATCCCTGAACTCCGACCTAACGTGGATGCAATTCTGGGGCATTACATTAAAAGCTATGATGATCCTACCAAGAAATGCAGGAAACAACCTTTCCTTCTTCCCCAAGAGGATCATGACAAGATGCTCCATTGCCTACCTTTTCTATGGGACATTAATCTGTAAAGGGGAGGGGACAGTTCCGTGTGACTCTCAGTGAGTGTGGAGGTCTTTGGGGGATTTGAATGGAGGAGGAACAGAACCCAGAGCTAAGTGCCTGGAAACTCTGCCAAGAGTCTGCGGTTAGATTCTGCTTATCTCTGGATAAGAAAGCTGTGCTCGGTGAACTTACGTGTTTGAGAAATTCAACCAGGATGCAGATGAAACAGAAGGCCTGTTTCAAGAGACCAGCTCACGAAGCACACACATTTCCTACTGTGGGATACGGACAATCCAAACACAGGCGATGGCCCAGCTTAGGGGGGAGACGGTTCTGGGTTTCTTTACTGTCCCCCATTCTTTTCTAAGCTACTTGGTCCCAAACTCTCTTCTTTTTCGGTCTCTGTGTGGTTTCCTTCCACCCCCTTTAGGAGAGGGGCTGCAAGGCAGCTCTGTCCTCCCATGTGGGTCACATCAGGTGGGCAACAATGACCCATGCCTGCGTTAGGGACAAGAAGAGGAAACAGCACAGCCACCAAAGTCCCTATCTGGGGGAAGAAAGGTACACAGCGATTTCATCACAAATCCTTCTCAAAGATCATCTCTGAGGTTCCTTTTCTTTTTCTTTTTTTCCCAAGACTCTGGATGGATTTTTAATGGAGAAGAAATAGGAATGAGGCTTATTTAACGTACAAAAATCTCGTATTTGTAATAACCTAAATTTATAGATATAAAACAAGTCTTTTAAAGACTCCCTTATAGTACCCAATATAAAACAGGAATTGCTTATCTTAGATCATCCTTGGTTAGATACACATTATTCTCCGTGCAAAAAGCTGGTGGACATGAGTAAAAGCTACTGAGTTCATAATTTGATAAAATGTTTTTCCCCCTTCAACAACACAGGTGTAGGCCTGAAGGCGCTCTGAATCAGAGGAACACTGTCTTAGGCATTCTTGATGACCTTTTTGCTGTACTCTTGCTTCTCCATTTATTACAAAGGTGTCATAGGTCTCCCCTGGTAGAAGCTGATTCAGATTAGAGTAACTTTGACACAAGTTGCCAAGAGGGACACAAAATTTCACTTGCTAGATTACCCAAATGTGTAGTTTAGCATATTTACCAAGGTAAGAATCATTCCACCCCTTTCTCAGCTGAGAGCACTCGCCAGAGAATGTCTCTGCGTGGAGCAGGATGTAGTATGAGCGAGGCCACTGGACGGCCGAAGCTCGGCTGCCAGGTGATGAGAGCTGCCTCAAATATTGGGCATACTCTGATCCAGCAATGACACACGCCCTGTGACTCTCATATGATTATCCCTGTGTGCTATGTTAACCAAAATAGGCAACTTATTTATGAAACCATTCTTTTTTCTATAAAGCAAAATAAATATATACAATTCAAGACTCTTTTCTCTTCTAAAAAGTACAGATAGTGTGAGCTGAACATCAGTAGGAAAATTATTTCCGAATCTGGATATATAATAAATAAACATGATTGACGACCATGTGTTCAAAGTTCTAAGAGACCATGAAGTCACGAAAAACAGAGTTAGGAGAGTGAAAAAGAACTGATTGTGAAAAACATTAGGAAATATGATTGTATGAAATTTGGAAAAAAAAATCCATAATCCTTAAATGGATCCCAAATCTGAAGGACATGAACGATTATAGAAACAGGTCTCTGTTTTCCTACCAAAGTGTTATTCCATTGTGTATCTTTTAAATTTCTGTTTGCTTCTGTAAACTTGCAAAAGAAGTGATGAGGGGTTGCTGACGTGTGGTGACTTGACTGAGCAGCAGACCGGAATCCTTCCTTTTCTCGGCTGGTCTCAGTGGCCTTCGTCACTATTCGATGAGCAGGCCCAGTCGTAGATGACCAAGGGAATGCTGACCAGGGAAAACAACACCCCCAGACCCAAGAACAGAGCAGCCTGGAGCGACAGAAAGCATGGGTTACTTCCCATCTGCACCTGGGAAAAATAGCAATGCTTTCCCCCTCCTTTTGTGTGCCCTTGTATTTGGCGTTTGTTACAACCATTGCTGAACTGTGAGAATCTTTCTAAAATGGTGTGAATTTGATTTTCCAAGGATGGGAAAATAAGCAAGCTAGACAGAACCGTCCTCCACATTCTGTTCTTTGACTCCATGGTCACCTCAGTGCGAATCTGTTCTACAGCTGACTGGGTCTCCTTACAGCTTCTTTTGAACTAAGATCACAACTGGAAAAAATAATGGGCTTCGAAAACACGGAGGTCATTTCGTTACTCTTTACCAACTAACCTAGGTTATCGCTGGCAGGCAAACGTCTGTTTGAATAAGTGGAAAAAAGATACAGAAAAGCAAAGCAGGTTTGATCACGTGAAATAGGAAATGAGTATCCAAAACTAAGTTACTTCAAGGATTGATGAAGGCCACAGGGGATAGGTTACTAAATCCAGAATCTGGAGAACACAAGATGATAAATTGCTTGGCCTGGAGAATATCCAGTGAGAGCTTTGCAGGGAGAAGGATGAAGCATCATGAGAGCCAAGGGGGCTGGGCTGGAATCTGGAGGGGGAGACAGAGCCAAGGGAAGGAGACGAGGCCAATGGTGGGGTTAAGAGGGTTGCACACGGGCTGACTCTCATGGGTCTGGTCTAACTCCCAGTGGGTTCCCACATGGACAGGAGCCCTTGTCTAATGTTCTTGGGTAGCTCTTACTACCAGCTTTATTACGGGAGCAGGGTTGGAGAGGCCCAGAGAATTCATGGGCAACAGGTCTCCACCACTTTCAGCTTTAATCTTAGTATACTTTACTGCTGTGCCAGAGTGACTGCTCTTTCCTCTCTGTCCTTATGAAATCCCCCTGCTGGTAAAAGAGAAGGATTTGAGATTTATGGCTTCAGGGATAATCCTGTTGGGGAAGTAGATGCTCTACCAGCATCAATGCAGCTGCTTCTAAAGGCACAGGGATGATCCCTCCTGCCTACATCTCTCATCCCGGTCTATTGACTCAGGTGATGTGTGCGACTGGGGTGCTTACACTATCTGGGAGGGCAGGTGAGAAGCCTTCTTCGAGGCCAAACATAATGGTGCTCCAGAAGGTACTCATGTAGCAGCCACTTCACCCCTGCTTCCCTCACTGTCTCCAAGTGCACCACCTTCAAGATGCCCTTGAACTTCACCAGACCTGGAAACAAGAATCCCAATATAGAAAGATTTCTGAATCCAGGTCTGTTGCTCCAAAGCATTTCTGTCAAATCCTAAAAAGACTCTTTAAACTAACCTGGCCATTTTTTTTGTATGTGTGAGGAAGATCGGCCCTTAGCTAACATCTGTTGCCAATTTTCCTCTGCTTTATATGTGGGACGCTACCACAGCATGGCTTGATAAGCGGCGTGTAGGTCCGTGCACAGGATCCAAACCTGGGCCACCAAAGTGGAGGATGTGAACTTAACCACTACACCACCAGGCTGGCCCTAACTCAGTCATTTTAATTAAGGCATCGCATGTTCCCTGGGCTGTAGGAAGGAGTTACATGACTAGGAATCATACACAAACAGTGGATTGCATAAAATCTTTCAGTCCTTCTCCATTTCATATTTTGCTAAAGACATGGCATCACCCTATAGAGACACAAGATGAGAAACGTCTAGTCTCCCAGCTGGCTCCCTAACTCGGAGCAAAGGCTAAGGCACGATAAGAGCAAAATCTGAAAAGATATTTTGAGGGAATGGAGAAGATGCTGGTATGATATTTTAAATCTCCCAAATGGGAAAACTACAGGACTGCTGCCTACCTTCGAGGCCACTGAAAGTAGTATTAGATGGTGGAGACAGACAATTTATCGGGTAAATTTAAATGAAAAACTAATCAGAAAAATTGGAGTGGCTGGCAGGAGACATACCCAAATTCTTTGAGTTCCTTTATCTCCATCCTGGCTTGTGATTTTTAAATAAAGAGATGAAGGAAGAATGAAAATAAGCATATTAGCAGACGTAACTCCTGCAAAACAAGAAAAAACAAAAGGTTGCGGTTGTTGTGAAATTTTAGCTTTCTAAACAGCTGTTGTAGAAGATAAGAGTTAGGTGAGAAAGCCATACCTACGACTCCAAATATATCCTTCATGGAGGGTATGAAGATCACCAACAAGTTGATAATAACCAAGAGTAGGCAGGTCACCAAGACGTGACGACATAAATTAAACTTTGTTTTCTTAGCCAGTTCAAATAAAGAGGAACGAACCTGCAAGAAAAGAAAACAAAGATTTGGTAAGGGCCGACAGCATGCCAACATTCACATTTCCCAGCAGTGTGACGGATATATTGGTGCACAGAAATTTGTGAAATGTTTTGTAAAACCTACTGGATTTATAGACAGCTTAACAGTTTGGGAGGCCGGGGGCTTAAGAGGGAAAGTATTTTTATTTATGGCTGGTAGTTTTCTTTTGTGGGAGGGATAATTTCTGTTTTTGTTTTATCTATGATTGAGTGTTCTCTTCTGGTCCTTCCACATTCTCCTGTCATGTATGATGGAGATTCAAACATTCTATTTACATTTCTCTGTAAAGAAGAGGAACCGGTAAATTAGCATTAAGACGCATTCCATCAGGAGGCTACCCTAACTCAGTGATCCCACTTTCTTCCTGAAGAGCCTTAACCGAGTCGTGGGCTCCTTCCCCGGTGCTGTTTCAATGATGCAGGAACGTTACCCGCAGTAGGCTTTCTCTGCAACGAGCTCCTGAGGCAGAAGGAAAGGGGAGCCCTCCGCTTTTCTCAGATTGCACTGAGGCCTTTTACTCACCGTGAAAAATAACACCGGCACGGTGAGGATGACAGCAACAATGACAGCCAGCCGCACTGTCAGGATGAGAATGTCATCTTTGCTCTGGTACTTGTGAAGGAGGTCTGACTGCACATTTTCTAAAATGAGGGAAAAGTAAGAGGGTGTTAAAAAGAGACAAAAGCACATCAGTGAACGACAGTTTTTCTGAACAACAGAGAATTTGTAAACGAAGGGGCAAGGAGAGCAATGTTTTGGGTGTTGAGTGTCTGTTAAAACAATTTGTAAAGCTGAAAAGAAAAATCTCCTGTGTGAGACATGCTCCACCTGTCCATATGTAACTTTAGCTAACAGGAATTTATAGCAATCAGTCCAAGAAGCTACACACAGTGCGGATGCTTAATTTATACTAAATTAAACCTAGGAGTAAGTTGGAATTAAAAGTAACATACAGCTGAAGCACAAAGCCCTTCTTACTCTAGATTTTTCCCTACTTGGTGCCACTCATCAACACCACCAAACAGCCACAGCCTTGCTGGGTGGACTGCAGGCCACTCGGAGCCTCTTTCAAACTCTTCTAACTCAACTTCCAGTGGCTGAGCAGCAGAGGCACTAACGGAAGCTTGTCACCATCAGGAAATAATTCTTCTCTTCTAGGTATGTTTCTTACCATAAAAACATTTAGCTTATGTACGACTTTGAACTTCTTCTCAACTCCGAACTTCAGAAAGTGTTATTTCCAGAGATAACCAAAGCTAGCATGGCAGCCACGGAGCATGAAAATGCTCAGTCCTTTGACAAGAGACCACTCTCTCCCTCCCCCGTTGTCTCTCCTTTCATGGGCTTCTCATGGTGCCAGTCTCAGGTGTCTAGGTGGGAATTCCAGCTCTAGTCTATGCCATAGATTGGTCTCAGTTTTGGAAGAAGGACCTTAGGTTATAATAAAATCTCATTCATTCTAATTTCCTTGATTCAAAATTCATAACCATTTAAAAATAGCTGAGCCTTTTTCTTTAACTTAAGAGTATAAAAGGGTTTGGTATTCTCTACGAACAAAAATGGATTTGCAAAGAAAAATCAGAGCTTGACAAGATAACAGTGAGACTGTCCAACTAACATTAAGCTTTCTCTCTTCTCTCCCTCCCCTCACCCATTCCCAGCCCTGCAACTCTGCAGAAACTTAGAAACACCACTTTTATGCAAAAATTAAATGTGGTATTTATGGATTCATTAGACAACGCTATCCTCCATTGCTTGTGAAATGGTAATAAAACAATTGTATAATCATGGGTAGCCTTTCTTTCCAGGCTGAATTAATAATCTAGAAATGTATTTAAATTTTGAGACATTTGTGTTTATGAAAAGAAATGCCCCAAAGAAATATTATTTAATGGAGAAGAATGTGAAATATATGTATTTAAATTTAAATTAGGTCCCCTATTATAATGATAATAAAGGATGCTAACTAAAGCTGCAGGATAATTTGAACAGGATAGGATGAAGAAGTAGTAAAAGAAAGTTACGCATTCATACAGGGTCAATAAAAGTTACAAATGAGCCCTTGTTCTCTTTTTCAGATTTCATTTCTTTTAACTTTCTATGTCATTCCTTCAAATCTTTGCAAGGCTCCAAGTTCCGGTGAACAATTAAGGGTTTTATTTTTAATTAACACGGAGTGTCATGAGGGTGGCACTCTGGTTTTTCTCACTTTCAACATCTGTCTCTGTCTCTCTTCTATTAATGGAATCTGACCCAATTCACAACAGCAATTAGGAAAGCCTTCTCTGATATAGTTTGAAACTTTCCTCAGTAAAGGTGGCATGCTTATAAAACGCAATTTCTTTTAAGGACAGTGTTAGGAGAAAAAGCGCAGTACATCGTTTCAGTAATTATTCCATTGTGCAGTCTGCATGAATACGTAAAGGGAACCCTCACCATTTGCTTTAAGTAAAAGAGACCAGCAAAAAACAATAGATTTGTTGCTTTTTTTGGCTATCATGTTAAAAGTTATTTTGACATTGAGTTTTACTAATTTATTTACAAATACCTCTATTTATGTACTGACAGAAATGACTTACCATAGAATGTCAAGTAGCCAAAAATGGCTGTCAAGAAGTACATAACGAACATGGCGAAAAAGGAGATATTTGAAACCATCTGCATCTTTTTCTGTGATCGACTAAAAACAAAGATAAAGGAATTTGAAAAGTTAAAAACCACATGACTGAACTTAAGCATCAGTGTTAATGCTGCAGAATACTAACCACTTTCTATCAGGCTAGGGCAGCTCTGACCAGCTGAAATTACCCCTGCAGTTAGGCCAGTTTAGATAACTTCTTTTGTACCGATTGGTATTGTGAGAGAGAGGTCCGCGAACTAACAATTCTTTGAGTGTTCTTCCCCATTCTTTTGAAAGAATATGGAGTTCTCATCTGAAGCGCAGAGAGTATTTCTTAATATTTGTGTTTGATATTATCTCCACACTGAGCCTTCAAATTCTGTTCTCCCAGCCCCAGAGATCAAGGGGAGAGCTGGAACGTGACCTCAGATATTCTGTTGCTAAAGCTGCTATTGAGGTGCCAGTTTTCCCGTTGCGGAGCCCCAGGGATGCACCCACAACTCTATACGTCTGCAGAGCAATAAGCACCCAAGAGATCATGGCTGCGATGGTGAGGGGCTCTATGTCTTAGGTCAGGTGTACTCTGGGAGTTTGGATGAACATTTAAGTTTCTTTAACTTACCCAAATAACTAATCTACCAGACTTGTACCCAATAACAGACCACAAATAGTCATAACATCTGGTTGTGTCGTAACAGGGAGTATAGAAAACAAGAAAAATGAGAAGTACACACGTGAGGAAATTACAGACTAACGACTGGACTATTAAATTTAAAAGATGTCAAAGATATTTAAATACCCTAAGTATAGGATCATAAAGTAGGACTGATGTACACATAGGTAGATGTAGATATTTCAAAATTTACCCAGATATCAATTATACATGAAAGAGAAAGAATCATGAATTCAATAGTAAATGACATCAATTTTATTTGTGTTTCAAAATAGAAATAGGTAGCTTTACTGTGTATCTTTTTGGAGCTTAAGACTATGCCATAATGACTATTTTTATATAGGAAGTCTGATAACAGGAGGCTAAAAAGAGAACCCATGAGGAAATTTATAAGCAGGCCTCTAGCTTTCTCCAGAACAGCAATCAAAAACAAATCCTTAGGGGGCCAGCCTGTGCCCGAGTGGTTACGTTTGCGCACTTTGCTTCGGCGGCCCAGGGTTTCGCCAGTTCAAATCCCTGGCACGGACACGGCACCGCTCATCAGGCCATGCTGAGGTGGTGTCCCACATGCCACAGCTAGAAGGACCCACAACTAGAAATACACAACTATGTACCCGGGGTCTTTGGGGAGAAAAAGGAAAAATAAAATCTTTAAGAAAAAAAAAAACCACAACAAAACAAATCCTTAAAATCATCTTAATAGTTTAGAATGAACAACAATATTCTTCTGTCTAGCTTGTGGTTTTAAAATTGATTTCTTTCTGCCTGATTTACCAGCCTTTTCCACCTAAACCAATAGACACATCAGACACAATGTCTTTAGCAGTTTATAGATGAATCTGAAGATGATTATTATCTATTTGCAAATTAAGAATAAGCAACATAAAGCAGCACAAATACTTGAACTCTCTTAAGTAATATAGTATTTGAAAAACCAAATTAACCAAAGAAGCCCCTATAGTTGGCCACTTTATATCTTTATGGCCAAAATATACTGCAGGTTTCTGATTTTCCTTGCTCCGTTTTTTTCTTAAAATACAGTCCTTTCTAAAGAATGGCAGAAAGTAAATCTTGAAGCTGGGTGATGAGTCTGCAAGGGCTCATTATACTCGTCCGTTTATTTTAATACAGTACTTGCCTGTTAATGAGGGGACGTGAAATGTTAAGGTAAAGAAATTAAACAAATCGCTTACTCTTTAAGCTCACTGTAAATTGGCAGGATTGACGGGTGGCAGACAAATGCAAATGCAATAGTTGGTAAAGCATACACGGTCTATTTGAAAGAAAAAAAAGAAACATTAAGAAAAGGCATTTTTCCCATAAAAATAAAACAGCTTCAGTATTTCTGAGCTCTCTTTTTGTCTGACAGCTCTTCAGATCCCCTGGATTATTTGCTTGTTAGGAGGGCTTTGATACCTAAAAGAGGAGAAGCTTTGCTAAGAGAGCTTATCTAGCTTGAGACATGAGGCACATGGCACAGAGAGGTTTTAGATCCGGCTCATCTGCAGCGTAGTTTACATACTTCAAGCACAGCGTCACCCCATATTTTTATGGTGCTAGCCGGTTACACAGCACTTTTCCTACATTATCTCACTGAGTCCACAGCAACCCTGAGCAGTAGACAGACCATTGCTCTTCTCCAGACTCCCTCCAACAGGTTAGGTGACATGCCCAGAATTTCCACCTCTATTTTACTGCTCTTTGCTCTATATAGAGTGCATTAAATCAGGCCTAAAAGATGGCATCTAAAAAGAAAATTACTTCCACATTCACTACTTTGGCTGTATCCTTAGAGCTTAGAGAGAGAGAGATGGAGCGATCTATTTAGTTTTCTTAGATAAGACTTTTTAAAACCCTCAAACTCAATATAACTTCTTACACAAAAAGAAGCTGGCAGAGAAGGAAGGAAAAGTAACATTTCTCATGCTTTAATTCTGCTGCAATACCGTACCAGGCACATTCTAAAAAACCCTGTAAGGACACAAGGATGGTTCAACATCCACAAATCAATCAATGTGATATACCACATTAACAAAATGAGGAACAAAAACCACATGATCATCTCCATGGACACAGAGAAAACATTTGACAAGATCCAACATTCATTTATGATAAAAACTCTCAATAAAATGGGTATAGAAGGAAAGTACCTCAACATAATAAAGGCCATACATGACAAACCCACAGCCAACATCATCCTCAGAGGGGAGAAACTGAAAGCCATCCCTCTGAGAACAGGAACAAGACACGGTGCGCACTCTCACCACTCTTATTCAACGTAGCACTGAAGGTTTTGGTCAGAGCAATTAGGCAAGAAAAGGAAATAAAAGGAATCCAAATAGGTAATGAAGAAGTGAAACTCTTGCTGTTTGCAGATGACATGATTTTGTATATAGAAAACCCTAAAAAAGTCCATCGGAAAACTATTAGAAATAATCAACAATTACAGCAAAGTTGCAGGGTACAAAATCAACTTACAAAAATCAGTTGCATTTCTATACTCTAATAATGAACTAACAGAAAGAGAATTCAAGAACACAATCCCATTCACAATCACAGCAAAAAAAATAAAATATATTGGAACAAATTTAACCAATGAAGTGAAAGACCTATACAATGAAAACTATAAGACATTATTGAAAGAAATCAATGATGACATAAAGAAATGGAAAGATATTCCATGCACATGGATTAGAAGAAGAAACATAGTTAAAATATTCATACTTTCCAAAGCAATCTACAGATTCAACACAATCCCAATCAAAATCGCAATGACATTCTTCATGGAAATAGAACAAAGTATCCTAAAATTCATATGGGGCACAAAAGACTCCGAATAGCTACAGCAATCCTGAGAAAAAAGAACAAAGCTGGAGGCATCACAATCCCTGACTTCAAAATATGCTACAAAGCTATAGTAATCAAAACAGCATGGTACTGACACAAAAACAGGCACACAGATCAATGGAACAAAATGAAAGCCCAGAAATAAAACCACACATCTACGGACAGCTAATCTTCAACAAAGGAGCTAAGAACATATAATGGAGAAAGGAAAGTGTCTTCAACAAATGGTGTTGGGAAAACTGGACAGACACATGTAAAAGAATGAAAGTAGACTGTTATCTTATGCCATACACAAAAATAAACTCAAAATGGATCAAAGACTTGAAGGTAAGACCTGAAACCATAAAACTTCTAGAAGAAAATATAGGCAGTACACTCTTTGACATCAGTCCTAAAAGGATCTTTTTGAATACCACGTCTATGCGGACAAGGGAAACAAAAGAAAAAATAAACAAGTGGGACTTCATCAGACTAAAGAGCTTCTACAAGGTAAGGGAAACCAGGATCAAAATGAAACAACAACCCACCAACTGGGAGAAAATATTTGCAAATCATATATCCGACAAGGAGTTATAATCTCCATAATATATAATGAACTCACACAACTCAAGAACAAAAAAATAAACCCAATCAAAAAATGGGCAGAAGATATGAACAGACGTTTCTCCAAAGATATACAGATGGCCAAAAGGCACATGAAAAGATGTTCAACATAACTAATCAATAGGGAAATGCAAATCAAAACTACACTAAGATATCACCTTACATCTGTTAAAATGGCTATAATCACTAAGACAAAAAATAACAAATGTTGGAGAGGATGTGGAGGATTCCCACTGCTGGTAGGAATGCAAACTGGTGCAGACACTATGGAAAACAGTATGTAGATTTCTCAAAAAACTAAAAATAGAAATACCATATGACCCAGCTATCTAACTCCTGGGTATCTATCCAAAGAACTTGAAATCAATAATTCAACCTGACTTACGCACTCTATGTTCACTGCAGCATTATTCACAATAGTGAAGACATGGAAGCAACCCAAGTGCCCATCGACCGATGATTGAATAAACAAGATGTGGTATATATACACAATGGAATACTACTCAGCCATAAAAAGGGAAAAAATCGTCCCATTTGCAACACCATGGATGGACTTTGAGGGTACTATGTTAAGCAAAATAAGCCAGACAGAGAAAAACAAACACCATATGATTTCACTTATATGTGGGAGATAAACAAAACATGGACAAAGAGAACAGTTTAGTGGTTACCATGGGGAAGAGGGGTAGGGAGTGGGCACAGAGGGTGCACTGATGCATCTATATGGTGACTGACAAATAATAATGTACAACTGAAATTTCACAATGTGCAAACTATCATTACCTCAATAAAAAAACAAAACAAAAAACCCTGTAAGATACAGAAGAGAATCCTCATTTTTATACATAGGGTTGGGTAACTTGCCTGAGGATTCAAATCGAAGCCTGACCAGTTCCATAGGCCACTCTGCCCCATACTATTAAAAACATCTCAATAGTAGGAAAATTCCTTGAGTGACAATTTGTGGTGGAATCTATAATTCAACTGTGCAAGCTGGGAAAGTCTGTCTATTCTTGTCTGTCACCACGAGGGGAGAAGCAGTGGGCTACGGACGGTATTAATCTGTTTTTAAAGATCTATAAGGAAGAGAAAAGCTGAGACAATTACCCAGAAAGAGATTTTCAAAGAGAATGCTTAAGGTTGTCCTCCATGTAAACTGGGTGAGAAGGAGCAGGAACTATAATATTTGTATATTTCTCAAAGGTCTCTAAATGGACCGTGGAATTTGGAAACTATGGTACTATGTTCTTTTGAGAACAAATACATTCAAAACAATTTAATTATACCAAGTATGAAAAATATAATGCCCTTACTAAAAATGCTTTTTTATATTTAAAGGATAAGGACACGGACCTTTGAATTGAAGGTAACATATTTTGGAGTACACATGTCAGCATTTGTTGAATTAGCGCTTGTTGAATTTAGCTCTGGAACAACGCAGGGCATTTGAAATTTCTTGTAGATAACCTGGTATTAAAAAATATAGGAGAAACAATATCGACTTTATCAAATAAAGCCACATAATGAATAATTATTACAAGGCATTGTACTATGGCAAAACCAAACCAGCCACTTCAATCAGCACTTACCACTATTAGGAAAAAAACCATACAGCTCAGGGAAAATCCACTAGTATAGCCAAGATACCCTAAAAAAAAAGGTAAAAAAATTATTTCATCCATCCATCGCCTTGTTTCTTTTAATGCAGTGTTTCAAGCATAGTTTGGGGTTCCAGTAATATCCAACATCCATGCCAATGTGAAGATTTATTATTTCATAGTGTTACTTGATTCGGCAAAAATGGTGACTTTAAATAAAACATTATATTATATTTTGATTCCAGTTCTCTCTGATACACTAGAGAATGCAGATTCCCAGAATCCAGGGAAAAAGAGCCTCTTAAATTTGGCCATAGCTCTCTGTTGCTGCGCTCTGATGGATTCCTATAGTAAAATCCATTTGCCCTTGATCCGCTCGATGGTTCTCTATCATGCACTTGTGTGCATACTGAATATCAGCTACGATACTTCTCTTCCCAGATGAGGGGCATGCACAGAGGAGATGAAGGGACTTCTGGGGATAAACTGAGCATCTGGGGATCTTTACCTCGCTCCCCTCAGAATGCCTGGCAGACATCCAACTACCGTAACCTCCAGCAAGGCAGAGTTAAGTGGCCTCTGGGGGGCTGCCCCATTCTCAGCCCTGGGGGAGACGAGCCCTTCTCTACTTCAGCTGAAAAGAGCTCCGTGTAATACAGAGAGAAGCCGAAACACAATCCAGAAAATTAAGTAGTTAAAAACAAATCTACTTATAGACCTTACAGAACAGCTACAGAGGCTTGATATTTTTTTGTACAAAACAGAACAAAAAACTATGGTTAGCAACCATTTCGGGAAGAACCTTAATCTAAATGTCTGCCTTGAATTAGCCCAGAATTAAAGGAAATGCATCTCAGGGGCTTTGGACTGGACAGCAATTAGTCAGTGTGTGAAATTCCCACAACATCAGGCACACTTGTCTCTGGATAGAAGCACACACACTAACATCTCAAAACCAAATGGATATGACTTAGTGATTATCCACCACTTCTGAATTCTCACTTCTCTGTCCCCCTTCAATGAGGCCAATAATTGAGATTGGTTAGACTTGTAATTTAAGAGTGATTCATAATACTTTTAGGTATGAATACAAGGCAACTTTCTGTCTTGATAGTAGATTTGAAAATTCTACTTGTTTAAATACTCAGGGTATTTAAGACCTTGTATGAGGAGAATTTTATTTTCTGGGCTTTTCTGAGAATAGTCTGTAAGTTGTTCTATTGGAAATAGCACTGTCTGTTACTGCCCCAGAACCTTCCTTGTCTCCTCCACAGCTCAGCAGAGGGACTGCTTAGGAAGTTACACACTGACCAGTGTTTTTATCCCATATTAAAGTCAAGCTTGATTAATACTTGTAATTTATCATTCACTTATCTTTATCTTACAAGTAGAAGCACAAGGCAAAATTGTTCCTTTTTATTAGGTTTCTGATTCATCTGGGCCCTGTGATAAAAGCAAGATCTCGCCTTACCTAAGTTCTTCAAGAGACACAGAGGGAGAATTATGCCAAAGGTAACTACCACCACCAGGACACGGCCATCCACATACCAGGCTCTGAAAGGCATTTGAACGGTTAGGTAGTATTTTCTTAGAAAGTGACTTTTTTTCTCAAATGTAAAATTTCACAATATATTTTAATTAATTTTTTCCTATTATTCATTTTTACCATTAGTTTTTACCATTATTCAGGTTTTATCCCAACACTTCAACCCAAGCACGACTCCTTTTACTATTGTCTCTCTCCCATGGGAGGGAAGAAGGGCTAGTTAGGGTTTTTTCCTCCCACACTGGCTAAATGTGGCATTCCTTTGAATTATTTACGTGGTCTCAAAGCTAAATGCACACATTGCATTCTGTCAGATTACAACTTGTCTTATCAATTATTTAAAGAGAGAGTTCCTTTTTGTTTTGCTTGGCTAAAATCATTGGGAAACAAGTCACCACAGGTAGGCATGGCTTTCTCCCTGATCTCTTGTATTTGACCTTGAATCCTGAGGCTAGAACACTAGGAATTCTGGCTGCTACGATTCTCCGTTGAAAGAAAACAGAGAAACTAAGACTGACAAAAATTGTTAAACAAGAGGGAGGGAAAACACAATGAGTGTGCTGAATGTAGCTGCAGCATTTTCCAGGGTTCCCTACATCTTCAGTGAGGTTGGCTCATGTAAATTTTGCCCCCAAAATGCTATGTCCTTTCTTTAAGAAAGAAGATGGGGTCTTAACTTTTTTGCATGTTCCACTTCTGTGTTAAAAATATCCCATATCTCGGGGCTGGCCCCGTGGCCGAGTGGCTAACTTTGTGCGCTCCGCTGCAGGCGGCCCAGTGTTTCGTTGGTTCGAATCCTGGGCGCAGACATGGCACTGCTCATCAAGCTGCGCTGAGGCAGCATCCCACATGCCACAACTAGAAGGACCCACATCAAAGAATATACAACTATGTGCCGGGGGGCTTTGGGGAGAAAAAGGAAAAAATAAAATCTAAAAAAAAAAATCCCATATCTATCTGTCTATTCCACAGACACTAGATATAGATTTCAGGCTCCTGGGAAAATGCAGTATCTACTGTTTGCAGCATGACAGATGAATCTACCTTTTAAATGCTCATACTCAAATGGTTCTCCTTGCTTCTTTCATTTATACAACAGCCCCAAAGAAATCTATTGTTGAAACAACAAAGAACAAAACAGCCTAGGGAAAAGTTTGTTTCTGTGATTTTCGTAAAACCAAAACTTTGGCTAGCCCACATTTAAATGAAAAATATTTTAGTTATTGTACCAAAAAATAGTCTATAACTTACGAAAATGTCTCTTCCTTTCCCATTAGAAACTTTATGGCGGAGGGTAGTTCATTTTTGACTATGAAGAGGTAACTGAGCATTGCTGGAGGAAAATGAGAGCATTTTTAGAAAGAGGATACCAAGGCTCGTGTTGCAAGCTATATAAAAGGTTACCAGTCTTTTCTTAGACTAACCTTCAAAAAGACACACAGACAGCGTTAGGTACTCTCGCAGTGTACTTTGTTTTCAATAAATGACTGCTGTCTCTGTTTTACTTTCCGTGTGCCATTTTAGCAGTGAGAATGATAACTGCTTGAATGATGCTAAAACCTCCCAACACCAGAATTATGGTGGCCTCCCAAACACCAGAATTAGAAAAGCAACGATGTTCGCCCACTTTAAAATCACATGGGGAAAAGCGCGTTCTTTTTACCTCCAGTGTTCTGTAGAGAGGTCGCTCCAAAGATGACAAGCTTCCCTGTGGTGCCAAAGACCTGTTCTCCCAGCTTTTCATAAACCATGCAGCCTATTTACAAGTCATATTTGAGAACACAAGAAAGAAAGGGTTCTAAAAGTTAAAAAGAGCCAAGATTTCATCATTGTATTGACTATTTCCCAAGTTATTTTGTGTCTTTCTCAAAAATCACACAAATAGCCTTCTTTGCTTTGCAAGTGTTAAGGTATTTTCATTATAAAACAACCTCTTGACATTTTAAAATGTCAGACAGGACCACCATTTCTCCTTTTTTCAGGTTGACTGCAGAAGCATTACAATGAAACTGTTAGGTCACAGGCTTATTTCTCACTACCTCAAAGAGTCTTGCTGCTGTCCTGGGGGGAAATTCCCATTCTGATCTCATTCTCAGGCCTGGTGCATACCATTAAAATAAAGACTTAATTTAAAAACCAAAATTCTCATGGTTGGGATGAGAAGCTAACAAAGAATTACCTTAATGATATTCCATCAGTGCCTCATATGTCCTAACTATAATAACAAGCCTAGAAACACGTAATAGTCTCAACATCAGAATTCTGCTCATCAGTAAAATTTAGTTCAAATATATGCAACTCACAAAAGAGAGCCGTAGAAAAATCTGTCAAAAGAATAATTTGGCTATAGCAAAATTCCAAAACGTTCAACTAGCCCATCTCAATAAATACTAAAATTCTAAACCATTCATTTAAAGAAGTGTTTATATTTCTTTATGACAGTTCAGTTCACATTTTCAAAAGGTTCACAGAAAGCAATCTGGGTCAGGCTATAATTAAACCTTTGTTTAATCTCTCACAAGACTGGTGTTTAAATTAGACAATGGTTAGCTCCTCAATTTATTACAAAATGTTCCAGAGAAGCAGAGTCATCTATATACAGTAATGGTTGGCCAATGTGGTTTTAGCTAACGTAAAAGTCAAAGTATTACAAACATAATCCAGTGTCCCAGAAATAGAAAATAAACACTTCAGGTGTCACACTGCCCAGAGAACTGGGAGTCTTTTCATAGCACGCTCACTCCCACATTGCCTTGAGAGTCACATTTTCTCCTCAGAACATGCACAAAAGAGAAGAAAAGCTCTGTTTGCTTTCAAAACCTTGGAGGCTATAATATAAAAACATGGGATCCTTATTCTGAATTTATGAAGACCTAAGGAAAAACTGAAGCCTTTAAAACGAAGACATCTTAAACTAGAAAAACAGGTATAATAGAGGGTTCACTTTAAATGACAATACTATTTGCTCCTTGTTCATGACAATTTAATTTCTATGTTGCTGTATCTATTTCTCTAGGTAAATATCATTACAGGTCTTCCAGGCACTGTAGGTCAGAGTACTCCTTTTCTTTAATAATTAAGTTACTGAACAGAAAGGGTGTCACTTGTTGCCAATATTCCCATGAAAATCATTCACCCTGGTTTTAACAAAATTAGACATATTATCAGCTTACCTGTTTCCTTGGAACAGACCAACAGGAGGTTTATTGAATAGATAGACAGCAGTGTTACTGAAGTCAAAAGGACCCTAAAGGAAAGAAAACGTCTTGTAATAACCAGAAAAAGCATACGCTGACCTTACATTTTAGAAGGGCAAAGGTTTATTTATACAGTTAACATCATTTATTGCTAGTATCCAAATTTTGGAATCTATTAGTCACACCCTCTTTAAAGTCCTCAATAAAAATATTCTACCAAATAAAGAGCTGCTCATTAGAATCTGAGTAACTCTAACAGTTCAAATCCTTTACGTAATTCAAAGCTGAAACAGCTCTCTGGGATCATTTCAGTTGAGATGACTTTCAAACAAGATTATGAAGGGAGCTTTTGTAGTCTACGGTGCACTTTCTGTTACATCCCGGTGAGAAAGTGTGAGAAGGCGGTGTGGGGATCGGGGGCGGGGGGAAGGGGTGAGTGGGGAGGCTAGGGAAAGGCATGCAGTGACCCTTAGGCCAGTGACCTTGTGACTTTGGGCAACTTGCTCAATTTCTCCCATCCCTAGATTCCTCACGTTTGAGACACAAGCCAAATGATGTCTACAGTTCTTTTCATCTAATCACTTTACTGCTATTTTTGAAACTATACATTGGCCCACTGAAATAATTCACTGTTTTTGCACCTGGTTTCTCTTAAAAGAGTAAGCCCCTCTTTTAACAGACGGGAAAAGTTTGACAATCAAGCATAATGAAAAAGACTTTTTTGAATGACGAACTCATGTTTTTGTTTCAGTACATCTGGCTCATTATCAAACCCTACTCAAGAAAAAGCACAGTTAAAATGGTGTGGGAGATTACATAGATTATTTCTGAATCATTTGGTTAAAACAGACATAATAATTGACAATAAAGCCCGTTTGTTAGAAAAGAAAAAATTCCAGTCCCCCAGATGAAACGACTCACTTCCTGACGTAGGGAAATAGATCCCTGGAACAATACATTACTACAATTGATTCCACGTTTGAGTCATTAAGGCAATTATTTTTCTAGCAAATCCTGTTGAGAGGTACCTGGCACATCATAAAATTCTTCCCAACCCCTTTCCCCATCCTGCACACCTGTTGTACCACTGCCCTTGGATCCAGCTCAGACGTCCCCTCCTCAGGTGCCCTCCCTTCCCCAGGTGGATAGACTGATCCTTAGTTCTCTCATGTCTTACAGCATCTCATTTCTCCTATGTGCAGTGCAGCCACCAGGAGATAAATGGGAGTAAAGAATGGTCCACTGCAGAGCAGATGGACTGCCAGAGATTGGCCAGAAAACAAAAGAGGGATAGGGGGCTGGCCCCATGGCTGAGTGGTTAAGTTCTCACGCTCCGCTGCAGGCGGCCCAGTGTTTCGTCGGTTCGAATCCTGGGCGGGGACATGGCACTGCTCATTGAACCATGCTGAGGGAGCGTCCCACATGCCACAACTAGAAGGACCCACAACTAAGAATATACAACTATGTACTGGGGGGCTTTGGGGAGAAAAAGGAAAACAATAAAATCTTTAAAAAAAAAAAATAAGAGGGGCAGAGCTCAGCAGAGGTAAAACAAACACTGAGAGAAAGAATAGAAAACCTAACACTTTGGGTGAAGGTCAAACTGACCAGCTAGTAAAGGGGAATTTAGGTTAAGATATGATTGTAAGGAAGTGCATTCAGATATATAGTGACTTAGCTAAGATCCTTGGGTAGGAGGGTGATTAAGAGGGTAAGTCCCTTATTATCTATTCTGGTTGAGGGACACGAGAAACTGAGAGCGAGCATTTGTTAACCAACCCAGTAGTTTTGAGATATGTAATGGAACATGATTTGAGATGCTCTGCCGGAGAATAAGATACAGCACACAATTGTGGTAGGATTTTTATCTTACAAGATAAAGAGTATTTATGTCAAAGAAGCAAGCTTTGAGTTTCACTCAGAGTTCTCATGTCTTGAGGGACACGGAACACTAAGTGGCAACTTCTACATGTGCCTGTGATAGGCCATCGAAGATTTCTGTGTGGCACAGAAGAGCCTGGGCTTCCCATTTGGGGATAGGATGGATGAAATTTTAGGATGAGCCATGTCCTGTTCTGGAGTGACCATGTGCCCTGTTGAGTCGATTCTCCTGGGACTGACCTGGGGAGGAGAGCCCCTCTCCTGCAGTTACTACCTCTGGGCCCCTGGCTAATGAGTAAGATTATGACCTTGCAGGAACCATGTGCCTACCAGGAGGGATAATTACTAACATATACATAATGATTAACCGAAGGCCCTCAGCCCGGGAGAACTGGGTACTTATTAGCAAAAGAAACATTCTAAGGAGACATCTGTTCCCTCAGCCAGTAGCCCTGGGACCGTGGTTCTTGCACAGGGTTGCCTCTTCACACATTCTACTGGGTTGAACCTCTTTGTAGGTGATGCTCAGCTGGCCTGTGGCCCTTGGCAAGCGGTAAAGGATTTCTTCACAAACTCTCCATATCACCTCTTTTTCATTTCAAGTGGGAGAAAAATGTTGATAGGAAAGATTTTAGCAAGGAGTTCACTTCTCTTCTCCCTCACACTTAACAGCGGAATGAGGTCCTCCCACAGTGATGAAACCAACCCACCTGCTCCCATGTTTAAGAGATCTAACACTGCATCCCAGAAGGAAGGACCTGTTGCAAGAGTCTGATAGTCTTTGCCTTTAACGACCCAATCTCTGAAAACTCTCTCCTCCATCCCTCCCAAAATATAGATCTTCCCTTCAAAGACTGCAAGCTAACATAAAACAAGAAGCTTTTTCTACCAGGCCACTAAGGGGCAAATTCTGTATATCAAATTCTAAGAGTGCTTTAGGCTATAACAGAACCTAGCATTAATGGGATTAAAATTTAGAAAACTATACCTCCTTGTTTAGATTCTTAGAAAGAAGCAACAAGTTGTCTAATTGGCTAAAATAGATCCTAGAATAATTTCAGAGGATCCAGTCAGAGATGTCAGAGACCCAGAAAACATGACATCTAAAATAAAAGGGCAGGAGGAATGACTCGAGAGAACGTAATGACTTAATTTGACCATTTCTTCCATTTTGAAGATTTTGCCCCTATTTGTCCAATTAGGTATTTGTACATAATTGGGGTTTCCTGGAATAAAACATAAGTAGGTATTCCTGTGCTGAGGGGAAAACAAGTGATTCATTTTTTCATTTCATCTGGATATCACGTAAGCTTTCACATTGCTAACCATTGACCAAAAGTTTTAATGTGGTTGGGGCAAAAGCGGCTTGCTGAAAAAGGCATGTTTCAATGGGAACTAAACCTCAGCAATAGGCCATTAAGTTGTCAAGGTGTTGATATTTCAAACTTATGTTCAGCCTTGCAGAGAAGGGGATCTAGAACATGTAACTGGACATGGGCCCTGGGGAAGCAGTGGCAGGAGAATGAGTCTTACGAAGGAGGCGGTCAGAAACTTTTGAGAACCCTCATGTCAGCAACACTTGAAAGACATGGTACAAGGACATCCTAGGAGATTTTGTGTCCCCTGAGAAGAAAGAGGCTTCTAGACTCCTGGGTTAGAAAGAAACCGTTAGAGACTAGCTTGTCTTGCTTTTCATGCGGGACAGGAACCCTCTATGCTCCACACCGACACACAGACATCCAGGTCTGCAAAGCGTTTTCTGACAGGGGACACACATGCAGCCCACCCCGTTTCTGGAAAGTGCTAGGCACTGGAACTGAGGCTGAGCTGAAACCGCTGCTGCTATTTCTACCCTTGGTCCTCCTTTTACCCTCTGGACCTACTTGAATCTACTTGAAATCTAAACTCTCTTCCACCTAACAGTCCATCTGATGGTACTCATTTTAAGATTGCGTTCTTTGACTTAAACATCTCCATTCTTTCAGCTGTTCACCCTGCGATGGAGTGTTCAGGCTGTTTACCCCTCAGTCATGGTCCAGTTTCTCAACCATCCCTTTTAATGGCTGAGTGCCAAGTAAAGCACAATGTTATCACATTAGTTTTGGTCCAAACAATGCAAAGCATGGTAAGATTATTAATTTGAGTTGGACACCATGCTTCTTTTAAGGCAACCTATTTTGGTATCCATTTTTATGGCAGGCATGTCACAATTTTCATTCTTATTGAGTTTCTGGTGCGAACTCCTATTAGGCTAATCTTCCTGGTTCTCTCCCCGACTCCACCCTTATTTCCACTACATTTTATCTTTCCAGTCTTGTGACAGGTTTTTAAATTGTTGATCCTTTTTACTTATGTATCAACTACCTCATCAAACTTCACATCTTGAGTCTGCCTTCATCCAAGTCACTGGGGTTAACTTTGAATAGAACAAGACCATCTGGAAAGTGGCCCATCATCCAGCCAACTGCTCAAGCCAGAAACCTGGAAGTCATCCTTCATCTCTCATCTACTCTCTCATCCCTCATATCTAATTCATTGGCAAGTAGCCCATCATTTCTACCTCTGAAATATATCCCAAATCCAAGGCTTTTTTTCCATCTCCACTGGTACCACTCTAACCAAGCCACCACCATCTTTAATTTCTGGGCAACTGTGATAATCCTCTTCCCAGTAGCCAGGGTAATCTTTTTATTTTATTGCTTTATTATGTTTTTCTATTACTAGACATAGGACAGGCCACAATGGTTTTGTTCACAGTCATGGCCTGTCCTGGTTACCTATTTACATACCATACCAAACACAGCACATGGCAGACTCTTAGCTAAGAAGAAGTGAATTTACAAATATTAGAACCTCCTATGTAAGTCAGGTGAGCCTATGCCAGATATCTTGCTAAAATCAAGATCCACTCTGCCTAAGACAGTCCTGTGACCTACTTGGTCACTCATCTCAAAAGATGAAGTTAGTTTGGCACGACTATTTAGGAAAACTCTGTTGGCCTCCATAGAGCAATATTTTCTGCTGTAATTGCACATAAACAAGCTATTTAATCCTTTGCTCTCAAATATTGCTTGAAATCGACTTTTTACCACTTTCAAAAGCTGGGATGAAATTTGCCCATTCTCTGGCAATACTCCTGTGCGCCAAGATTTCTTAAAAATTTCTGACAGTGGTCCTAGATATATTTACTCTATTTACTGTAAGAAAATTTTGACTCACACCTTAAACAATGAACATCTAAACATCTATTTAAAAAACATCTATTTGTCATTGTTTTGAATCATATTGACAGGACTGTAACTCTTTGTTCCTCCATAATTTACCCAAAGATTATGTAGATAATGTTATAGTAAATTTCACTTTTAAAGTACTATATGCTAATAAAATGGAAAGCTGTGACAAAAATGGAAGGAAACATTTAAGATGATGGAAATGTTCTCCACCATGAGTGCAGTGGTGATTTCACAACTATATTTGGGTAAACTTATCAAATCCTATCCTTTAAATTGGGAAATTTTACTGTATAAAAATTATACCTCCAAAAAAACACACAACCCCACAGCACTTTAAGGTAGACGAGACTCTTAAAAACCTAGCTAGATAAGAAGAAATCATATGACATACTCCCAAAGCAGCATCAGAGCCCTTACAGAGGTGGAGGTGAAGCAGAAGTCACCGCTGCGCATCCAGAAATAGCTCAGATGGGGGTGTTTGGGGCTGCCATGCAGGCGAATGCTTTCAACTCTTCCAGGACCCATTCCTCCCAAAGGACAGAGAACCCTTACCAACTGTCCCCAGGATGCCTCTCCCTTGCCAAAGTTTAAAACAGCCATTCTCAAACTTTACTGTGTATATACCAATCTCCTTAGGATCTTGTTAAAGATTCTAACTGAGTAGGTTTGGAGTGGGGCCTGTGCATTTCTAACAAGCTCCCAGGTAACGCTGATGCTGCTGGTCCATGGACCACACTTGGAGTAGCTAGGATTGAAAGCTTTTAGCTCTGGTCCTGTGGTGTACACATCTCAGTGTTTCTGTTTCTCACAACTACTGAATAGCGCCACATCTCCTGCCACACTGTCTGCACAACGTCACACACCAACGTCACAGCGTGGTGACCCGTGACAGAGACCCCACAGCTGTCCAGGTGAGACTGCAACGAAGGGAAGCATTTACAGCTGAATCATTATCATCCCTGTGGGACGCTGACCGGCTCTCAGGGTGAAAGCGAGATCCTGTCTACTTCTTTTGGTCCACTTCCTCAGGGTAGTAGGGCCTTCCTTACTTCACCAGGATATATATTTTAAAGTTATTTTCAACTCCACCTCCCGCCTCCACCCATGTCTCTTTCCTTCCAAAAGGGATCTGAGACTCACGACACCATGTAATTCTTCCTCTTCTAAACCCAGTTAAAAGTATAAAACTTTTACCATCCTCATGATTAGAATAGTCCGTATAGAAACTCCCTGTGCTGGAGGAAAAGTGGTCTTTATTACCAGGCCTGCTTTTATCTGTCATCACCTCGCACCAATCCACAGCCCCTCACTCCAAAATTCAGACATATATGCTGGTTGAGGGGAAATATTTACAAGAAAAGGTAAAACTCTAGTACAAGGGAATTGGACAAACTGCAGGAAACCTTGTTTTCTGGCCGCATCTTTTCCCAGCCCTTTCTCTCCATCGCTGGTCTCTCCCTCATTCTCTTCTACCTCTTACCTTTCTCCTACTTTTGCAAACCGTCTCCGCCCTCCTGCACTTTCCTCCTGTACTTTCTCATTCATCTTCTACCTCCACTGACTCTCCCTGCTCTTCCATTCCACTCCAACTCTTCCCGAGGAGACCATCTCTATGAAGTGAGTACAGATGTAAAAGCACTGCTGAAGAGAGTACAGCGCTGGCTGGGGATGGAGGAAGAAGGTCTGGGCAGCACGGGGAACCCAAGTGAGGATGAATTTAAAGTGTTATCCATCTGTATGTTAGAGAGCTCAGATTCAGGGGTTTTCCAGGCTGGTGTGACAGAGAATTAGTGGAGAAAGGAAATTCAGGATGTGAGAAAGAGAGGGGTTTAAGTGAGGGACTGTGACGCCTAAGCTGGAGAGAGAAGGAAGCACGCAGCCCAGAGTTCTCAATACATTCAAGGACAGCTACAGTGTGAGCATCTGAAGAGGAGCCTGGAAGTAGAAGAGGCGGTGGTCAGGAGCAGGATGGATGTCTGGAGGGTAACTGCAGAGGCAGGCGGTGCAGCGTGGCTCCTGGCCCTGGGAAGCCATGCCGGAGAGACGTTTAAGTGGAGAGGAAAGGGGACACGGAAGGAGATGTGCCTGGAAGCGAGGAGAGAGAGGACAAGGTGTTCCGAGTTCCTAATTCACGTGAAAATTTGAAATATTTTGAAAAAGTTCAGAATTCTTTTACATACAAATACATTTCCTAGAGCTTTAATTTACTTTAATGGAGAGCAATATAATTCACAAAACACTTTATTGATCATTACTAATGATAAATTTAGGGATATTCACTACATCAAGCCCACACTAAGCACTTTTTAAAATACTTCACTTACGGGTAGTATTATTTCTATCTAGTTTACAGATGAGGAAATTGAAGTTAAGGGGTTAAGTGTTTGGTCTAAGGCCACGCAAAACTAGCATCAGAGCCCCAAACCCTGGTAGTCTGACTGCAAAGGCCTTACCCACCATGCTATATTGTCTGCCAAAGCCAAATGTCCACAGTAACAGCTAAGCAGAAGACAAAAATCTTAGAATGAAATACATCCAAATGTTAACAGAGCTTGGTTTAAAGTGAGACTTGGGGTGATTTCTTTATACTTTATGCATTTTCAAAATGGTCTTTAATTATTATCTTTTACAATAATAGTATTAAAATGAATAATATAAAGAAACTTTCAAATGACACTATTATTATTCCAAATCTTTTGGAGGGGGGTTGTATTTGTTTAAGCCCCAAGTTCATTAACATAGTCCCTATTTCATTTAAGGAACTCACAAAATACTTACGGAAAGGAGCAGAAACATACAATAGTTCAGTCCTAAAGTGGACTTCTTAGTCACGAAATCCTGATTAAATTTCAACGTTCTGAGGATCAGAGGACCAGCGCACGAGCATCTGGTAGCGTGTGATTATTTGTAATATTTACAAATTGAACTAGAGAATGAAAGAGATGGTTTTTAAAGGCTGGGCAGAGAACAGGTGGCGATCAGCTATTTGTACAATTCCTTCCATTTCTTCCCTTATAGTTAAACTATATTCTTTGGTGCAAAGCTTCTCTTAAACTGGCTCCACCACTGGTTAGGTATTTTGTTTTGTCTAGAAAAAGAAATATGCATCGCTGATGACCAAATCAACTAATATCTAACATAATCCTAAAAAGAAGGAAGTATTTAAAAGAGGTATGCATATAGAAACAGAATTTATCAGTTCACTTGATGCTTTGTGAGGCTAAACAAGTTAGGGGCTCTGAGCTTAAAGGAGGAAGTTGTACCAGTAGCAGAGAAAGCCATGTGCCACCACCACTTCCTGTTTTTGCCTATAGTCGTTTCTAGACGCCTGTGGGTTTTGCGGGCGCTCCATCTGTAACTCTTGACATGTCCTCCTTCCTTTTCTTCCACTCCACAAGGATAACTGGTTTCTCTTCTCCTCAAACCTAGATCTTCACCTTTCAGAATGATGCCCCCTTTATCATACTCAAAATATGTTAACTCCCGAGTGACAGAAAAATTCCACATAACCATTAGATAAAGGAATGTGCTGTTCTTGGTGGGTAGTTTGGGCTTCCATTCCAGCAGGAATGATGGATTTGGGGCTTCATTCATACTTTCCTACTCTGTTTCCATGGTAACAATGCACCATTAAGGAGAGATGGGAGAGTTAAGAGGAATACACCATGGGCTTGTTCTCCCTTCCCCCGTCCCACCACCAGCGTCATCCTGGGCAAGTTACTGAGCCTCTGTGAATCTTAGTTTCTTTATCTATAAAATGGGGATGATAAATAGGGTTGTGATAAAGATCCCATAAAACAACGTATACTTTATAACTATCTTTTTTTTTTTTTTAACCCTTTACAAAAGAAAAAGCCATTCTCAGATAGCAAGCCATACAAAAAGGCTGCAGGTGGCTTTGGTGTGTAGGCTAGTCTACCGACCTCTGAAAGAGATGTAGGTCATGCACGCCACGTGCCTGAGGGAAGGTGAAGCCTGTGGCCACAGAACAAAGCAAAACTTGCCCACACAAGGGCAGTTTCCAATCTACTAAACTAACTAACACTCCATGAGTAATAAAAGTTCAAGCTAACCCTGAAAATCTAAATGTCTGGACTATTCTGACCGACTGTGCTGTAACCCACAAAAGTGAAGGGAAAAGGCATTCTATGCATCATGGAGGTGAATAATACTGTTAAAACCTCAGACAGTAGAGTTAAAATGCCTCTTGCAGGCTAAAAAACCCACACTGCTCCAAAATGGACGTCTCGCTGTTGTCCTTAGGTAGCACAGCAGCACCGGATGCAGCTCGGCACAGATAGGACTGAGAGAACGGAGCACATGCTCCTGCGCATGCGTGCGCATGCACGCCAGCTCTCTGGGGCCAAGAGAACTGACTTCTTGGAACCCCATGTCAGCCACATCTTAGATGACTTTGATTTAAGCATAACTGCTCAACTTTTAAAAACAATGGGTGAGACTCATCTCCTTCGCTTGCCAACTCTGTTTACAAAATAGGCGTTCATTTTTAGCACAACAATAACCACTCTCCTATCTCCCTATTTCTGAAAAGCTTCTTAATCCAGTGAATTTCAATAGAGTTCAATGGCACTGCCGCTGTCCTTTTTACATGTATTTCAAATGCTGGCAAGCCTGAATGTGCCATTTCTCCCCTTCCAGTATTATTATTCCCAAACAAGAGACTCTGATGCCAATTTTTGCTGCCAGCTGAAGGACAATTTTCTCTTCAGATCATTTCTAAGGAACAGTGACTATAACTCAAAGAATTTTACAAACAAGTAACTGATTGACAAGACCGAAGATGAATGTGACTATACCCGTGGATCTCCTAGGATCATCCGGAAGAGCAGGGTTTCCTTATTGACTTCCTCTTAATCACCCAATTTTTATATCACAAGATCCAATTTGGTCTTTCTTTAGGATGCAAAGAGCTGACTGCTTAGGAGTGCACAGAGAACACAACTTAACATTTAGAAGGAATAACTTGATAAATATCACACAGACCATCTTTGTTACCGCTAAGAGCAAAATTATCATCTTGCGGGTGTGATTCAAACTTTTTGGAATATATATAAAGTAATACAGCAATGACAATTCAAGAACATGCAGAGTATTTGCAAAAGTACGCTGCAATCTCACGCCAATTTAGTAGAATTTGCTGAAGATTTAGAGACTTCAGAGAGCTATGGTGAGGGAGTTATTTAATACAAACCTCCCGATAGAAAGAGAAGCCCATTTTTGTGACCCAAGAGTAATGACCAAATGCCTATAATATATGACCAGGACTTAGGGCAATGTGTTGATGGCTCTCTAGTTCTAATTCCACTTCTGTCTACCCTTTATGCAGGCTCAGTTGTAAAACATTGAATTTAAAGAGAGAAAGGACCTCGTAGTCTGATCTTAGTTTGTAGAGAATCTTATTTTTTAGATTTACCCTTATTGGCATGACAGTTTACTGGTTTGTTTGTAAACACTGTAATTATAGACAATACAATGTTGCATCTTTTTGTTGGTTGGATAATGATACATGGTTCACAAAGGTAAATATTAGGAGAGAGAGAGAAGAATTCACCTACAATTGAAGCAAACAGTCCAACACAAAGGGAAGGGAATTGCTATACATTCACAACGACAATTACTGTCCCTTTGGCCAATAGCAATTTAACAACAAATGCCTTTTCAGCAATGCAATACTAACCTCGAACTGTTATTTCTTAACAGTCTCTGAACTATTCTGAGTTTTCAAATGGAGGCGCCTTCCCAGGAAAGTAACCAATGAGTGGTAAGTCCCATGGTAACCTTGTGATTATCATTACATCTCTGCAGCCTACTTAAAATTTCAGGGTGAACTAAACCTTTCCGTTGATTTTTTCCCCCGATAAGTTTGCAACAATTATGAGAGCCATTGTTTTGCCCTAAAGCCCAGTTTTTAGTTTTGCAAAATCTAAATCTTACATATTCATTCATTCATTTATTCATTTCAGTGAAACTTTATTGAGAATCAGCTATATGCGAGCCATATTCCAGATTGTGTTGGAGGGAGGAAAGATGATTTGAACAAGGAAAAATTAGACATTAGTCCTGCCCTTACAGGGCTCAGAGTTCAATAGGGAAGGTAAAATATAGCCTAAATAATGGAAGAAATTCTTGCTAATAGAAAGGTAAAGATTACTCTGAAAAGGGAAGGAAGAAGATCCTCCTTTCCACCTGGGAGAATCAGAGAAACATTTCTGGAGATGGCATCTGACCTGGGCCTTACGGGACTGTCAGGATTCAGAAGCACAGAGACGGACATGGGAGTGGGGTGGCGGAAAGGCTGAGGTGACAGGCAGCCACCGTGCAGGTGGCCTCTACAGAAAAGACGGAGGTTAGCGTGGCTGACGCAGAGCCCATCTGAAGGGAGAAGAGATTGAAAATACAGTTGGAACAGGTGACACAGCACTGATTGCTCATTCTAGCTCTCATGGCCTAAATATCTACCCTGAAAATATTTTTTCTCAAGTTTCCTGTAGGTAAGAAGCAAAGGAAAACGTCTTATGGCATTGGTTTTAAGTTCTCTAAAAAAACTGTTTATTCAACTAGTTTCTTCCCCTCAAAGCACAGGGTGAAAGAGATCATTTAAAGAGTATAAACTTTCCACTCCCACTCCACCCCCAGGCCCCGCGTCACTCTCCAGACGTAACCACAGTCGACAGTTTTCTTGTATACCCTTCCCAGAGAGACTGTGCAACCGTCTGCCTCCACACTGACTTCTGCCCAATATTCAATTTGCTTTTACTTAATAATATTCCTGGGAAATTTTTCCATACCAGTACATCTAAGTCTATTTTTCTCTTTTAAATAGTAGTGTAATATTCTATTTTATGGAACTACTATGGTTAGTTAACCAATTCCCTAATAACGGACTTGGTATTATTTGACTTTGCTATTACTTGGTTTTTAATTCTTAATAACAACAAGTTTAGTTACATCCTTGAAAGGAATGAAATTCAAGGGTTCCGGAAGGCAGTGGGAGATCTTAAATCACACATGAGGCAAAATCAAGCACAGATATGACAAATATGAAGCAGTTCAGAAGGTTTACCGGATTTGCAACAGACTTTAAGCGTATATTTTACTTGTTGTGACCAGGAACTTGACCACCCCGATCCACCATTTGGTATACTTGATACTGCAAAACTGTTTTCATTGCAACAAAGGTGATGGTTCTTAGTGGAACAGTAGTAAAATAATTCAGGAATACTGACTGATTTTACAAGATGATTTTAAAGCTAAAGTATTAACTTGCAAGTATCCATTGATGAGAATATAATTTCTCTCATGACGGACATCAATAAGGTAAGCTTGGTTTCTGAAGAAAGCATCCCTGAAGGGCAGTCTAGTGCTTTAGATCACAGGGATTTCAGAGTCAAGCAAGCCTGGATGGAACCCTGGCTCCCTTCTTTCAAAGTCCTTATTAAGCCTCAGTTACTTCATCTGTAAAATGGGGCCAATACTTACTTCACAGTGTGGCAGGTGGGGATTAAATGAGATAGCATGGCATATATAGTTACCGTTCAGTAAATGTTAACCATTATTTAGTGACTACCTAATTAACACTTTAACAAACACTTATGATATAGTGTTACTATGTACCAGGCACTACTGGCACTCTCTCCATCTCTCTCTTTCGCTCACAAACACACACACACTCACTCGTTATCTTCTCATAGCAGCCCCATGGGGTTAGTACTAATTAATAAATGTCTTCTTGCATGCCACTTTTCAGAGTGTGCTTTTAGATGCATTATCTCCTTTTATTCTCACAACCACTACCCAAGTGAGAGAAAAAATGGAAAACAAGACCCAAAAAAGTCTGGAATTACAATCAACCAAAATAAAATTTAAACTATTGTTTTATACAGATTGTAGTGTTTCACAATTATTTCAGATTGTTTACAAACTCAGTGTTTATAATTAACTATGATATCTCTTTGAACTCTCAGAAGTGTCATGAATTACCTTCTTTTTCACGGTTTTAAACATAAGGGCTACATTATTAAAACAATAATACATAATAATAATACATGCTGAGAAGTTATGGAAAAATAGAAAGCATTTATTGCTTTATCAGATTCTGTATAGTATAATAAACATCTCAGTCACCTAGCACCATGAGGAGATGATATGTTCTAAAAAGATTAATTTTCTATAAAACGGATGCCTTTAATAGAAATCTTTAGAAAATGTAACTTTCCTGTTTTGGGCTGGGATCGGGGAGATGGTAATGTGAAATCAAAATCCAAACCAAACCCATCATTCTTCCATGCTAATATTTACTTTTAATCCCTGCTTTTGCTATGACTGCGTTATGGGGAAGCTGTGTAGAAAGATTAGGAGTAGGAGTAGTAGGAAGCTACAGTGGGGGCAGATTTCTTCAGCACCCATTGCCCTTTCCTCGGATCCCTGCTTTTAGGAAAACTCAATTCAATAGGTGCATTTGGCCCTAGGCACTTGTGCCTCAGCACATCCCGGAATTGCTGCCTCAGGAGACAGCCCCATTTTGTTCCCAACAGAGAACATACACCTTCAGAAGAATTGTAAACTGAGATTCCCCACTCCTGTACCTCCCGTTCCTCAGATGGAATTGTAAGGCCTCAGAATTCAGGAAAACACAAACCCTAACAGCATTCTTACAATAGGGCAGAATTCACTGACTCTAACTGAATCAGAGGCGTGTTAAAGAGGGATGACAGCCATTATGGTGAGGTCAAAAAAATGAGCCCCAAACTTATCCAAGAAAAAGAGATTACCCTAGCAAGTTTCCAGATGACCCCAGCGAAGAGTTCTGCACCCAGCCTCAGTGAGACACGGAGGAGCCTTCCCAGCTGCTTTTCTAAAGAAGCCTGGACAGGCTTGGACTCTCTCTCTGTGTTGGCCAATTTGAGTCTGGACCAGGGCCCTGTACCAGATGAAATATCTCGATCCTGCCAACTGCTTCTTGGCTTTGAGCAGCTGTAGGAGCAGCTGGTTTTGCAACACACAGAGTGAGCCCTTGTTTGGAGGTAGGAGAGTTCTACATTTTTGCAAAACTTACAAGTTTGGGTCTTTACCCAACTACCTTCATGACGGTTAACCTGAAGATTTAGTGTGTTGTTCTTGCTATTCGCACATCTTACAAATAACCAAAGGATCTATAATAGTTTTATCCAGGGGAAATCTACTTGCAACTATAAAAGTCAAGTTTATCCAATTCTTTGCTTCAGTCAGAAACTGAAGGGTCATGAGATAAGAGATCAATTATCCCCAAACCAGCATAATAAAAAATCAACCAAATTCCAGGAATGGTAGATTGAATACAAGAATTTACTCCTGCTCCCTCCCGATATCCCAGTAAAGGGATTTTTTTTTTCCTAAGGCATAAAACTGCTAAGATAGTAAAAGCACATGAGAGAAGATGACAATAATGAAATTTCAGAAGCTGGAAAGTAGACAGAGCTGAATCTTAAATTGGCAGTGGAGAAAGCCAAGAGCAATTTACACCACAGAATTCCCAAAAGGCCCTGGTGGCATTACTGGAAGTAGAACAATGGAAGGGATGCGCTAAAATAAAGAGGTTCTGTTGAACTTCTTTCAAGAAATAGCTAGACTCCCCAGACCGGCACCTGCTCTGTAAAGGAGTGATTGCTCCTCTCCCATCCTCACAAAAGATCCATATCTGAAGATACTTTCTTTGGAAAGTATAAAATATTTCTCTGGGTGAGGGATTCAGCACAACTTATGGCGGAGGGGGTGCGGTAATGAACTCTGGGACCGGGTAAACACGTGCATGCTGAGAAACTCACCCCAGCCCTTTTCCCCACTTGGTTCCCAGAACGATGGCAGCAATGCCCAGACCCTGCAGACAGGGGACTGGAAGATCTTCTCTGGGTGATCTGAACAGCCAAATGAAAGTGACACTGCTGGTTCCCCAAATAATAGGCTGTCGACAGCACCTCAAGTGAAGCTATTACCAACAAGTCCCGCTCATGTGTACGAGGCTCAAGATAGCCTTGTTTCCCATTTCCCCCCCCCCCCATTCTTGAATATAGCAGAGGAAGAAGGACCACCTGACATCTGAGGGAAGATTCTGAAATGAAAGATAGAGTCTAAAGCAAACAAAAAAGTCAACTTGCACCACGGGGATACCATCAGCAGAATTCAGATTGTGGGAAACTCTACAGGATGAATGGCCCAGTTTCTTCCACAAATAAATTGCATGGAAAAAAAGGAGAGAGAGAAATGAGGGACCTATAGATTAAAAAAGACTTGAAACATCTATTAACTAATTGCACTATATGGACCTCATTTGAGTACTGATTTGAACAATGTAGTTGTTTTAAAAAGATGAAATAATCAGAGCAATTTAAATATTTTTTGGATATTTGATGATATTAAGGAGCTGTTGTTAATTTTTTTGTATGACATATTATGGTTATGTTTTAATAGTCCTTATATGTTGGAGAAATAGACTGAAATACTTATGGATGAAATGATATAATAACTCAGATTTGCTTCAAGACCCTATGGGTAAGGAGGATGGCTAAATAAGCATGGTCATGGGATGAAGGGAACACGGGAATCTTTTATACCGCTTTCTCTACTTTATGTTTGAAATTTTCTATAACAGAGAAAATCTATCATTGGAATCCTCAGAGAAGATAATGAAATCATAAAACAGAAACAAAATAATATAAAAAAGGAACAAAGAATTTTTAAAAGTTCCTATAAATAAAAAATAACAGAAATAAAACATTAAGTAAAGAGTTGGGAAAAAATTGAGGACATATCACAGAAAGTAAACCACAAAATTACAGAAATAAAAATAAAGAAAAGAATAAAAAATCAGAGGACTAGTCCAGAAGGTCCAAAATCTGGGTAACAGTTCCAGAAAGAGAGAAAAGAGAAAGAGGAGAAAGGAATTCATCAATACAATAATCTAAGAAAATGTCCCCAAACTGAAGCCCATGAATTTCTAAAAGAAAAGGATGCACCAATTGCCTGACACAATGGATGAAAACAGGTCTACATCAAGACACATCCTTGTAAAACTGCAGAACATTGGGGACAAAAATATTTGACAAGTTTCCAGAAAAAACAAAAAAACAAAAAACAAAAACTCTGGCTATAGATAAAAGATCAGGAATCAGAAGCATGCAAGACTTGATAACAGAAAAAACTAGAAAGCAATGGAACAATACCTTCAAAATTCTCAAGGAAGTTATTGCCAACAGAGTTCTATAGCTAGCCAAACTGCCAACCAAAGGTGAAGGTAGAATAAAAACATTTTTCAGACATGAAGGCCTCAAAAACTTCTTCCTTTTTTCTTTTGCTGAGGAAAATTTGCCCTGAGCTAACATCTGTGCCAATCTTCCTCTATTTTGTATGTGGGTCGCCACCACAGCTTGGCTGCTGACAAGTGGTGTAGGTCTGCATTTGGGAATGGAACCTGGGCTGCTGAAGTGGAGCATACTGAACTTAACCACTAGACCCTGGGGCCAGACCCTCAAAAAATTCATTTTTATTCATCCTTTATCAGCAACAAAAGCAAAGAAATAAATCCAGAAAGAAGAAGAAGAAATGGAACACAGGAAACAAGAGACCTAGCAGAGAAGAGAGGTGAAGGGAATTCCCAGAATGGTGAGAAAAGGTTCCAAAGTAAAAGTCTCCTCTCTATGCCTCAGTTCCCTTATTGTGAAACAGGAACTAGTGATAGTACCTATCTAAGAGACTTGTAAGGATTCAGCATAAGACATTTAGGGTAGAACCTGGCACAAAGTAACAGCTACAAGAGTTGTCGTCGTCATCAACATTATCACAGAACTCACTCTATACTATGTTAACATATAACTACTTGATATATTACAATAACTAAAAAAAAAGAAATCAATGTAAAACACATTTCTGAAGTGAATATATTTCCAAATTTGGAATGACTGAAAATAGTCACAGAACCATAGGGTTTTGGAGGTTGGCAGGGTTCTGAGGTTTTTCTAGTGCAATTTCCCTGTTTTAAAGGGTAGAAAATTGAAGATCAGAGCTTCTAAGTAACTTGCTTAAGACTACCTAGCTATTTAGAAGAGTTGGGACTAGGAGTCAGGTGTCTCATGTCATCGCACTGAAAATCCGAAGAGCAGTGACACAAGCTACATCTGCGGTATCCTCAGAGGGTCAGCTTCACACAGACAAAACAAAATTACCATAGAAATATTTTGTCCAACTCTGTCATTCTACCCTAAAACCCGGTACTTGGCTCAAGATATACATAAGCAGAAAGGCCACATAGAAAGATGCAGCCAGGGCAATGAAGAGAGAAGGGTACAGCTGGGCTTACTGAGTTCCATGGACAATAAGGAAGAAAATGTATTGAATTCACAATTTGATACAAAGTTGTTTTAATTCTAGGAAGGACACCTCTAGGGGTCTACACACAAAAGTAAGAATATTAATCGTGCTATGGACCAATATGGCGCAGCATGGATGGGCATTTCTGATCCCTGAGTAATGCAATGGGTAGCAATGCACCTCCATTACAGTTTTCGAAGTCTTTTTAAAGGAATATACACAATTTGTAGGATTAGTAGCCATTTCAGTCACTACTTCCAAGGAAATGATGCTCCCATCAAAATGATCTGGCAGTCAGGACGACTGAGCAAGGCCAATGAAGAGTGTGAGGGTAGTCAGGGGCAAGAAGGCAAGATCCTGGAAGAAGAGGATTTCCTCCTTGCCTCATCAGGCAAAGCACCACTGATATTCCCTTTGAAGTTTGAGAGGGCAATCAGGCTGGGTGAGAATTTTCCTGGCATAAATTCCATGATCTGTCTTGATCTTGTTTCCACTAAAAATAAGTCTTCTGTACATCTGTAGAAAGTCCCACTCAACAGTTTGAGATGAACTTATTTCAAAAGAAAATTGCCCATTTTCTTTTCACTGAATCTCAGAGGAAAAGTGCATGCTAATTTCTCATCTTTAAAACACTGCAAACTTCTATGCTTCTTGAATATTTATTTAAAACAAATTTGTAGTTACCTTTGGATATAGAACATGTTCCATAGCAATCCAAATACCAAAGTGATGACTTGTTGGATTAAACACCTCTTAATATTTTGACCATTTAGCAGACATTTAAAGTGACAGGTAAAGAGTACAAAAATACAAAAAACGCTATTCTCAAATGTTTTCATCTCTTTTACAAATGCTTATTTTGGTATTTTTGACTAACAAAAAGATTTTCTCCTTACACTTTCTTATAAACGTTAGGTGCATCTTGGAACATCATTCAAACAGAGTAAAAGTACATACTGTAACTTAGCCAAGTTAGTCAAAACATCATAAGAAATAAAAACTATTTAAGAATATTTTCAATTTCTTCTGTATACAAACAGAAACATACAGAAAATACAGTTTTAAAATGGAAAGTACTGCAGTGTCAATACTCACAGAAAAAGCAGGATGCCAGTGTTCGCCAGGGCAAAGGCGAGTCCCAAAATCCCACTGCCCATGATGGCGTTGCTTAGGTTAAAAACAGACATGCCTAAGGAGGTTGTTCCTGGAATCTGAACAGAGACACAAACATTCACTCTAAGCAAACAGTCGCCAAGAAAGTTCATCCTGCCAAAGCCTTTAAAGCACTATTAGGAACCAACAGAGGAATGAAATTCAAAAAACCCTTCCTTGGCGGTCTAGTTATTTTTTTTTCAATGGATTTCAGGAGAAAACACATAGGGTCTGAGGAACATCCTGGTGAACACAGATAGCTATGCTTATGGTACTATGCTACATGCATTAAGAACATCTGTCCCAATTTACATGATGAAAAAAACAAGCATATTTTATTATAATGACACTTACATATTCATCACATTTCTTTTTTTCCAAATGGCTGTTAGTGAGACTTCTTCTACTTTCACGGTCAGAAATAAACTTGCTGTAAAGACATGTATAATAATTAAACTTCATGATAATGATTTGAAGCTTAGCATTAGGACTAAATGATTTATTTCTTACCAAAACATCACACATGAAAAATTATCAATCGGTTACCTAAGAGTTTACAGCCCTATTCAACTGTCCTTGGTTTCTGTTTTGTCTTGTTTTTTTTCCCCCAGTATTAGTTGTCTACATTCTTGTTTTACCAAATAAACTGTAAGTGCTTAAGGGTGGAGACTTTGCCTCATTCGTTTTTGTATCCCTCACTTACTTAGAATAAAACAATGCAAACAGTAGATGCTCATCTTGAGATGAAATGAAAGACAGCTGTGTGTCAAAAAGAGCTATACATTCCAAATCATTTTAATACTAATACATCAAAATACTATATGCACCATAAGTTAACTGTTATATAGATTTTTCTCTAACTGCAAATCAGATAATGTCAAGAATTCCTTTGGCGCTCATATTCCTGGAGTACAACGTTATTAAATAGGAATTCCCTCTCCCCTGCAAAAAAGAAAGCAACTCTCTCCCCATCAAACGTTCCCTCATCACCTGCTAGATGCAAGTCACTAGAGCATGAGATGAGGGAGACACGGGGGTGTGTAATAAGAGACGCAGACCCTAGGCTGTAGGAGTTCAGATTAGGAAATTAAAGTTGGGGGAGGGAGGGCATCTAGTTCATAGTTAGGGGCACAGTTAGGGCTTTAAGAAAGCATGGGATTTAGAATTTGACTTTGAATCCTCACTAGCTCTGAGGGCCTGGACATGTTACCTCAGTTTCCTCGTCTGTGAAATGGGAGTAACACTATTACATTATCACATAGCCTTATTGGGAGAACTAAATGAGAGAGCTGGGGTAGAACTTCAGTACAGCTCCGGGCTCAGAGTCAGAGCAATAGATGTGACTCATTCCTCTCCATGGGGGAAGTGGGACTTGAGGGGGGATGGGAAAGATTCAGACAGGCTGAGTGGAGTAAACTATATACAAATATAGAGAAGTAGGAATTCAGAAGGCTCTAAGAATCATCAAATATATTCAGGATTAGTATCAGAACTGTACGGCTGAAATTGCTAATTTTTTAAAAATTCCCCATTAAAAAAAAAACAAGAGCTATCGTCAAAGAAAAGTCCATTCACAGGCAAACTGCTGCATGTATTAGTGTGATATGTTAGGGATGCTTTTTGGCTCTTCTGGAAATTTAATTATTGGGTCTTAGGAAGAACTAATCACAGTGAACTTTTAAAAATTATGTTATTGAGGTCATATTGGCTTAAAACTGTAAATTTCAGGTGCACATTATCACATATCAGTTTCTGTATAGATTGCATCATGTTCCCCCCAATGGTGTAGTTTTTATCCGTCACCAGACATATGTGCCCCTTCCTCCCTTTTGCCCTCCCCTGAACCCTTCCCCTCCGGTAACCACTAATCTGTTCTCCTTATCTATGTGTTTGTTTATGTTCTACATATGAGTGAAATCATACAGTGTTTGTCTTTCTCTGTCTGCTTTATGTTGCTTAGCATAATACCCTCAAGGTCCATGCATGTTGTTGCAAATGGGACGATTTTGTCTTTTTATGGCTGAGTAGTATTCTATTGTGTGTGTGTGTGTGTGTGTGTGTGTGTATACCACATCTTCTTTATTCATTCATCAGTTGAGGGGCACTTGGATTGCTTCCATGTCTTCACTATTGTGAATAATGCTGCAATGAACACAGGGGAGCATAAATCTCTTTGAATTGTTGATTTCATGTTCTTTGGATAAATACCCAGTAGTAGGATAGCTGGATCATATGGTATTTCTATTCTTGGTTTTTTGAGAAATCTCCATACTGTTTTCCATAGTGGCTGCACCAGTTTGCATTCCTCCCAGCAGTGTGTGAAGGTTCGCTTTTCTCCACATGCTCTCCAACATCTGTTAATTCTTTTCTTGTTAATTATAGCATTCTGACAGGCACAAGGTGAAAGCTCATTGTAGTTTTGATTGCATTTCCCTGAAGATTAGTGATGTTGAACATCTTTTCATGTGCCCGTTTGCCATCTGTATATCTTCTTTGGAAAAATGTCTGTTCATATCCTCTGCCCATCTTTTGATTGGGTTGTTTTTTGTTATTGAGTTGTATGAGTTCTTTATATTTTTTGGAAATTAACCCCTGGTCAGATATATGATTTGCAAATATTTTCTCTCAGTTGGTGGGTTGTCTTGTTGTTTCATTCATGGTTTCCTTTGCCTTGCAGAAGCTTTTAGTCTGATGTAGTCCCAACCGTTTATTTTTTCTTTTGTTTGCCTTGCCTGAGTAGACATGGAATTTGAAGAGATACCGCTAAGACTGACGTCAAAGAGTGTACTGCCTATATTTTCTTCCAGGAGTTTTATGGTTTCAGGTCTTACACTCAAGTCTTTAATCCATTTTGAGCTAATTTTTGTGTATGGTGTAAGATAATGGTCTACTTTCATTGTTTTGCATGTGGCTGTCCAGTTTTCCCAACACCATTTATTAAAGAGACTTTCTGTTCCCATAGTATGTTCTTGGCTCCTTTGTCAAAGACTAGCTGTCCATAGATGTGTGGTTGTATTTTTGGCTTTCAATTCTGTTCCATTGATGTATTTCTGTTTTTCTGCCACTACTACGCTGTTTTGACTACTACAGCTTTGTAGCATATTTTGAAGTCAGGGATTGTGATACTTCCGTGTTTGTTCTTTTTTCTCAGGATTGCTTTGGCTATTCAGGGTCTTTTGTTGTTCCTTATAAATTTTAGCCTTCTTTGTTCTATTTCTGTGAAGAATGTCATTGGGATTGTGATTGGGATTGCACTGAATCTGTAGATTGACTTAGGTCATATGGACATTTTAACTATATTTATTCTTTTAATCCATGAGCATGGAATAACTTTCCATTCCTTTATGTCTTCTTCAATTTCTTTCAATAATTTCTTATAGTTTTCAGTGTATAGATCTTTCACCTCCTTGGTTAAATTTATCCCTAGATGTTTTATCCTTTTTGTTGTGATTGTAAATGGCATTATATTCTTGACTTCTCTTTCTGCTAGAAATGCAACTGATTTTTGTACATTGACTTTACACCCTACAACTTTGCTGTAGTTGTTGATTATTTCTAAATAGTTTTCTGGTGGATTCTTTAAGATTTTCTACATACAGAATCATGTCATCCAAAAACAGTGAGAGTTTTACTTCTTCCTTTCCAATTTGGATCCCTTCTATTTCTTTTTCTTGTCTAATTGCTCTGGCCAAAATCTCCAGTACTATGTTGAATAAGAGTGGTGAGAATGGTCACACTTGTCCTGTTCCTGTTCTCAGAGGGATGGCTTTCAGTTTTTCCCCATTGAGTATAATGTTGGCTGTGGGTTTTTCATATATGTCTTTTATTATTTTGAGGTACTTTCCTTCTATACCCATTTTATTGAGGGTTTTTATCATAAATGGATGTTGGATCTTGTCAAATACTTTCTTTGCATCTAATAAAATGATCATGTGATTTTTATTCCTCATTTTGTTAATGTGGTGTGTCACATTGACTGATTTGTGGATACTGAACCATCCCTGCATCCCTGGAATAAATCCCATTTGATCATGGTGTAGGATCCTTTTAATGTATTGTTGTATTCAATTTGCTAATATTTTGTTGAGGATTTTTGCATCCACGTTCATCAGCAATACTGGCCTGTAATTTTCCTTTTTGGTGTTATCCTTGTCTGGTTTTGGTATCAGGGTAATGTTGGCATCCTACAATGAGTTAGGTAGCATCCTGTCTTCTTCAATATTTTGGAATAGTTTGAGAAGGATAGGTATTAAATCTTCTTTGAGTGTTTGGTAGAATTCACCAGAGAAGTCATCTGGTCCTGGAGTTTTGTTTTTTGGAAAGTTTTTGATTGCTGTTTCAGTCTCTTGTGATTGGTTTATTCAGATTCTCTATTTCTTCTTGATCCAGTTTTGGGAGGTTGTATGATTCTAAGGATTTATCTATTTCTTCTAGCTTATCCAATTTGTTGGCATATAGCTTCTCATAGTATCCTCTTATAATTCTTTGTATTTCTGTGGCATCTGGTGGTTTTCTGTGATGGTTTCTCAATTTCCTCTTTATTTATGATTTATGACTCTATTCTGATTTTTTGTATTGTGGTTGCTACGAGGTTTGTATAAAAGATCTCATAGACGAGACTGTCCATTTTCTGATAGCCTCATATCTCCATTAACCTAAGCAGGTTCCATCTATTTTCTCTTCCCCTTCTGTGTTTTTGTTGTCACAGGTTATTCTTTTTTGTGTTGTGAATTTGTGACTAAATTGAAGTGGTTACAGTTACTTTTGATACTTTCTTTCTCTTTATCTTTTATGTTATAATTAAGTGTTTGCTAACCTATTCCGATAGCTGCAATTTTCTGATCTTGTCTATATTTCTCCTTGTTCAAAGCACTGTAAATCTTTGCCTTTTAGTTTCAGGTAGGAGGGTTCCCTTAATCATTTCTTGTAAGGCAGGTCTAGTGGAGATAAAGTCCCTCAGCTTTTGTCTATCTGGGAAAGCTTTTATTTCCCTGTTATATATGAAGGATAATTTCACTGGATAGAGGATTCTTGGCTGATGGTTTCTGTCTTTCAGTATCTTGAATTTATCATTCCACTCTCTCCTAGCCAGTAAAGTCTCTGTTGAGAAATCTGCTGAAAGCCTGATGGGGGTTCTTTTGTAGGTTATTTTCTTCTCTCTTGCTGCCCTTAGGATGTTTTCTTTGTCATTGGCTCTTGACAGGTTTAATATTATATGCCTTGCAGAAGGTCTTGTTGCATTGACGTAATTAGGATTTCTACTGGCATCATGTACTTGTGTGTCCAGTTTCTTCCTCAGGTTTGTGAAGTTCTCAGCCATTATTTCTTTGAACAAGATCTCTGTTCCTTTCCCTTTTTGGGATACCTATACTCCTTATGTTACTTTTCCTAATTGAGTTGGATAATTCTCAAAGAATTTCTTCATTTTTTAAAAATCTTAGTTCTCTCTCCTCTTCTACCTGAATCATTTCTAGATTTCTCTCTTCCTTATGGTCTGCTTTATTTTTAATGCTTCCTACTTTTTTCCCCCATCTCTTTAATTGTATTCTTCATCTCCAGAATTTGTTGGGGTTTTTTTTAGAGCTTCAATCTCTTTGGTAAAATATTCCTTCTGTTCATTAATTTTATTCCTGAGCTCACTGAACTATCTTTTGGGTTTTTTTGTAACTGGTTGAGTAGCTTTAAGATAGCTGTTTCGAATTCTCTGTCAGATTGTAGTCTTCTGTGACTTCAGGTCTGGTTTCTGGAGTTGCTAATTTCTTTCTGTTCTGCAGCATTACAGCAGTTCTTCATGGTGTTTGATGAATTCATCCTCTGCTGGTGCATTTGTGGTAGTAATCACCTTTTCTTATTTGGGTACAGCTTTGGTTCCTTTGCTTCTGGTCACCTGGGTCTGGTGTTCCTTCACTGCCTCTCCCTGGGTTCAGATCCTGTTGTCCTGTGCACCACCTGTGCTGCTGTTCTCAGGTTGTCTAGGGGTGCTGGGTGCACTACTGCCAGGGATGCTGGGTTCACAGGTGTCACTGTCACTGGCAGGACCCTGGGGGACCTGGGGACTTGTATACAGCCCCTGCTGCTAGTGTAGCTGGTGTTGGGGTTGCTGCCACTGCAGGCTGGATCACCAGATCTGTGGTGGTTCTTGTTGCTTCCAGCCACACAGATTCCAATTGGGACCGTTGTGGGGCGGGGCGGGGGGTGCAGGGGCTGTTTTTTCTGCTCCTGCCCTGTGGGCTTGTAGTTGAGCCCGCTCTGTGTTTACATGGGCACTGCAGCAGCCCTTGTGCAGGCCACCTTCTCTGAGGCCAGCTGCTGCACTCAGTGGGTGAGGCTGCTGGGGGTGGGGGTGGGGATGGCACTGGCCACCTTTCCTCGGCTGAGCCACTGCAACTGTGCACAGAGCGTTTGTGTGGGTAGGGCACCTCCACAGGCTGGGGCTCTGCACTCCAAAAACATTCCGTGGGCAGGGCTGCCCCTGCCTCCACTCACAGTGGCACTGGCAGCTGAGCGAAGACCCTGTCCTGGGTTGCTGCCTGGTGGGGAGAGGGGAGGGGGCTGCTCCCCTAGGTCCACTGCTTCCTGGGGGTCCAGTACACCCACCTTCAGATGTATAGCTGCCAGCATCCTGTGGTGCTAGGTAGGGAATCCTCTGCTGGTTAATGGATGTTCATTTAGTTGGAACTTGGGGAGACAGAAAGGGACCAACTCACTCTGCCATGACGCTGATGTCCTACAGTGCGTTTTTCACTAAGAAATGTAAAGCCAGTTGAACTGGACTGTTTTAAAGAAGCATATATCTTTAAACTACATTATATTTTCATGTGCTTTTTTGAATGATGCTATATTTCACAATAAAACACTTTTTAGTGAAAGATACATATCATCAATGTTAGTTTTATTTATCTACCCTTTTCATCTTTAATCCAAGGACTTCTCCCTGGCATTACTTCTCCATTGTCCATTTGCATTATTTCACCAGGATAAAGCAGACAGGCAATAGATGTACTACAAACTTCCTCGGAGACCATCACCTGGTATAAGCAGCACAATCTGCGGGTGATTCCCTCCAGCATCTGCCTCTGCCTAGGACTTTCCAGTTACTGAGAGATATCAACAGGAAGTAGAAGAAAACTCCCGTCTCCTGAAATGCAGCTGCTGATGCTGCAGCAGAGGAGAGCACAGACCAACTAACGCCAAAATAGGAATGTCAGGTGGTGCAAAATTGAGATGAGATAAGGAATCCAGAGAAGGAACAACCATTATTGGGTGGGATTAGCCAGAGGAAACTTAAAGGCAGAGACCTAAGAAAAGAGTATTGAGGTTCTTAGCAAGAGAATGACATAATGAAAGAAGTATCTTTGGAGACCAACCTGGCAATTGTATAGCGTTGCTACTAATGATTAGTTTGACCCTCTTTTGCCCTTAACGTTTTAAATCTTTCCACAGAATTGAGGTTTACAGATCTGGCTGGAGAGGGGCAAGGGAAAGCTGCCTTCCTTTTCATACAGGCAGCCCAAAGAAATCTGGGTGTGTGACTTTCCAAAATGAAACGGACTCATATTTAGTGTTGGTGTTAAAGAAAAGACTGTATTTAATCAGGCTAATTTTAATACCCAACTCAAGTCTACCAAATCTTTATTCAGATGGTCCCCCATTTGCCTTTCTTGTGGAGGGACTTGTTTTCCAAAGAGAATTTCCATTACTTTTAAATTGAGAGAAAAGTCTGAATGTTTTCAAACAAACCAAACAAAACACCAATAAACCGCCTGCTATGGCAGATCTAAGTTCCCTGCCTGGCAAGACTCCCCGGAATTGGTAGCAGAGGACTGGCGGGTAGAGAAGAAAGAGATGCAGGCACTGTGACACAAGGGGCATTCAGTAGGGTCGAACACTGTGCAACGGAAGGGGATGAAGATTAAGGCCCCTGCGTGACTGCCAGCTCTCTCCCGAAGAACTTCTGCAGGATGAGAAGAATGAAACTGACTTACAGAGCTGCTGTGATGAGTAACCATTGAAAAATACAATAGGAAACATTGTGTGTCAAGTGCCTCCCTGATTCTGCCTTCCGGTCTACTTCTTCTGGCCTGCTTTCTGCAGCAAGACATAGAAGGTTTTCCAAAAAAATCGTCACTGCTTTTCCTGAAAAAGTTTCAAGTACAAATTGCTCACCCTGCAATTCTAGGTACTGCTTCATTTGATTTTGCCTCAATGTCCTAATCGCAGCTCCCCTGCTCCTAAAAACGATCTTCCCAAGAGGGAGTGAGGAATGAGACATGACCAATACATTCCGAGAACAGAGACTGAAAAACAAGTAGTAGGAATTCATTCTCCCCTCAGGAGACCCTCCCTCCTCCTCTCAGCCCAAGCCTTCCTGCCGGTTCAAAGCCCTCATCTTCCATGAGTCTTATACTCTGATTTGAACCGAGTTTTCTGACTCTGACCTATTTACTGTTTTCTAGGCTCCTCCAGCATCCTGAGGCGTTGCGTAGTGCTCGCGGTCCCTCAGCTCCTTCTTATATGGACCTGTTCATACATTAGCAACTCAGAGGAACCCTCCAGAAACCTCATCTGCATCTTCTATTTAGGAATTCGGGAGTAGCTCAGGCTGCAGGGAAGTCTAGCTCAGTAAGAATGAAGCACTTAGAGCAAGCCTCTTTATTCTCTTTATGGTGTTTCAACTTTTTCTTCTCTTTAGTCTTTAAATCTTCGCTTTGTACTTCTGTAAACTTTTTTTTAAACAAAATAAAACCAACCTTTTTTGTAATGGAAAAGTCCATTCGAAATAACTAGGTCAAGCAGTTTATCACAAGTTTCTGTTATCTCACCATTTAAAAAATGCAATTGTGTGTTAAAAAACACTGACCTGTGGCAAAGAAATTGAATTAAAACTTCTCTTTATTGACTTAAAAATGGGCTATGGGAGAAGGTGCCTTTGACATGGGATCTCAGGATGACAAAAGTATTATTATAACAGAGTTTTCACTGGGTCAGCCTGTACTCACAAAGCAGAATTTGATCAACCAATTGTTCTGCAAACAGATAGAGACAAAACAAAAACCTACAGTGGCTGTGGCAGTGACCTTCAATAGACAAAGCCTGAAAAAGGATGTAGGCGTTGCATTGAGGTACTGTGAAGGGAGGCGAGCAATATAGGGCAGTGATTTAAAACCAAAAATAAATCAACAACAACAACAATCCAATTACGGCTGGGTTGTACAATGGGAAGATAATCTTCCTATTTTAATCTCTACCAATCAGGTTCTCACTAGATTATAATGTTTCATCTAAGGATTCATAACACAAAAGAGATGAGTGGTTGAACTTAAATGACCTTTCCTAGTTCTTTCCCTGAAATTCTAAAGTTCTACAAAAAAGGAAAAGAGAACAGGAGGAAAGAAGCAAGTAACAGAGATTGGAAAATGTGAAAGAATTAAAGAAACAGCAAGCATTTTAAGAGAAGTCTGAGAGGGACACAGAGCCTTACTTGGTGGATAAACTCTCTTGAAAATAGAAGAAAACAGACTTTAATTGTAACAGGAGCAATTCAAGCAAGGAAAGAATTTTCTGACACAAAAACTGAATATAGGAGGAAGTTATGGAATCTTCTATCCTAAGGTGTGGAAAAGACATTAGAAGAAGAGAGAGAGAACTTTTCAAGAGTGCTCCCAAGTGATACAAATTTAGTATATGAACTCTGAAAGAGACACAGGGACCAAAAATAAATAAATAAATAAAAGCTGATGCAGGGTGTAGTGACAAGAGTTGCCCCAAATTCTTTTAAGAAAAATCTCATTTTTCCTAGATGCTTCCTGGGTCATAACAACAATAGAGATGAGAGCATAGAGCTGAGAACCCTATAGGCGAGATACAACATAGAGATGAGAACAACAGTAGATAAAGATTAAAATATGTGAATATTTGCCTGGATACAGCTAGAATAATATACTAACATTTCAACAACTTGAAGGTAATAATAACCAGCAATCATCCAAAGCCTAAAGCAATATTATTATTCCTGGGGGTGGAGAAGTGCTTGCCAAAGAAAGAGGGTTGCACTTTTATTGATATACACTTGTTTCATACTAAAAGGCTTACCATTACTAGACACTGTGCCAAGTACTTGACATGGATTTCTCATCTATTTTCACAATAATTACATGTGGTTGGTATTATTATTAGCTCCATTTTACAGAAATTAAGTAACTTGACCAAAGTTGCATTACTAATAACTATGCTGTTGAGCCAGGATTTGAACCTAAGCTGGCTGATTGCACAGCCTGAGTTTTTAACCTACAAAAAGTATTGCGACTAATATTCCCCAACAATCCCAAGAGATAAGGTATTATTATTATTCCTGTCTTACAGGGATGGAATTTAGGCTCAAAGCACAAGATCACACAAGAGCTACTGATAGAGCCAGGATTCAATACAAGTCTAAATGAAAACGTGCACTTAACTGCTCTCTCTGTGTCTGTCTGTCTCTCTCTCTCATTTAACAAATACTTTGTAATGTCCACAGTCTATCAGGCACTATTATCATATCACTACAGGGTACAAGAAATAAAGATGATTAAGGTGGTTCCTTCTCTCAGGAAGAACACATCTAGAGGAAGAGTCTAGAGCTTGCTACTCAAAGTGTGGTCCATGGACCAGCAGTACGGGCATCACCTGGGAGCTTTCTAGAAATTAGAATCTCAGGCCTCAACCCAGACCGAGTCAATCAAAATCTGCATTTTAACAACATTTCCAGGTGTTTCATATGCACATGAAAATGTCAGCAGTCCTCACCTAGTGGACATTTTGAAAGGTTTTGTTGTTCCAGGTATAGATTTCTCTGACTACAACCCCAAAATTAGGGTATGAAATAAAACAATTGAGCTGCAATAAGGACAGGGGTCCTAATGCCCAAATGGCTGTACTCTATTTTCAACTGAACTTAAAAAAATGATTCTTATAGTATCATAATGGGGAGTTTCCAGGCAAAGCTATCTGCTAGATGCCAGATAATGAGAGATGAATATTTATTTTCAACATTTACTCTAGTTCTCTAAAAAGAGGCACTGTTTCCTACAAGTTCACTGTTTTGGGAGCTGGTTCTCTTAGATTCATCTGGTTAGGTCTACCTTCCTCCCATCACTGTGAAAAAGCTGAAGAGCGAGAGGGACTCAGGTGAAACTATTGCAGGAATCATGGTAGGGGTCTTTTTTGATTTTTGCCTGAGGCTAAAAAGCTGAGACTTCATCCTGTAATATGTTGTTTTTAATTTTAATCGTTCTAGAGCCAAAAATGAAGCAAGATTCATGAACTGTGTCAGTGAAGGAGGGGAGACAAAATAAATAAATGCATCACACTGCATGGGCAACAGTGGAACCCAATTCTGCAAAACAAGTGGTCCACACCCAAGAGCTCTCCCGCTGCACCAGTCCTTGCCTTAGTCACAGTCCACAGGGAAGTGAGCTCACCTGGGCAAGGTGCCCAAGTCAGGGGCAAGAATGGGTGCTTCCACCTACTGCAAGTGGTAATCCCCTCAAAAACTTAAGACTTTCAGTAGGCAAAACTTTTTAAGATCAAGTTCAGATTCTAAACAGAATATTATAAATCACTCTTATTTTAAGGTCCTCAAGGTTTGCATACTTTGGGAATGAAGCTTCGTTATAAAACTAAAATGTCCTATTTGTGAAATGGTTAGAACCCCATCTATGGTTAAGTGCAGGCCAGCAGTGACTGCAGAACACTCCAGAAGTACAGAGCATGAACTGGCACTTGTAGAGTTTAATACAACTAATAAAGACTATCTTTTCCGTGAATGCCCGAGCACTATAACCAAAGGCAGCAGGATAGAGAAGGGCAGGAATTCAGACAGACCTGTGTATGCCCTTGGGAAAGTTATTTTCTTTTTCCGAGTTTCAGTTTCTCTATTTGTAAACGAAATTTTTAAATTTTCCTTATTTGCAAAAGAATATTTTGCATGATGTTATAAGGATAAACAGCAATATACGTAGAAACACCTGGCACTCAAGAAACCATAGTTACTATAAATAATTAGTCAGAAAGAGGAAAGAAGCAAACTTGAGTCCAACAATACGAAATATCACAACACAGTAAATAATACTTGGATGATAATGAGGAAGTGTCTGGGTTGGAGACTTGACCTCAAAGAACATTTAAGGAAGAGAAAAAGGAGGCGAGGCAGAGCTGAAACTTCTAAGTATATATAAATACGGCAGCTAAGTCCTCTGCTGGACTTTCAATTATCAGAATGTAGAGCACATTATCAGAAATGATTTCCTCAGAGACGCTTGGTTAGTTGATGTAAAGTTTTCATCCTCCTCCATCCCAAGTTCCTTTTGAGCCCCCGCCCCAAAGCGCAGCATCGTTGGTATCTAATAAGTAGTCCTGTATACTCCCCTCTCTTCTCCTAGCCTTTAGGAGGCCTCATGCTTCAGACGAGCAGCATCACTAACTCCCAGCTAGAGGGCTTCCTGCCAAGGGGTCCACATAAGCTGCTACAAAATCAGTAGGTCAGAGGATGCCCCAAATAATTTAAAAAAAAAAAAAAAGAGAGAGAGAGAGACATTTGGTCCTACTCTACACAGAACCCAAGAGTTGGAAGGACTTGTTGGAAGGAGGTCACAGTTGATTCAAGAGCTTGCAGATCAGTGCTCTTCCCACCTACGTCTCTACTTCCTCTCATTCATGCTATCTCTTCTTTTCTGTTTCATGTACTGTTTCTCTACTACAGTTTCTCATAGAGCCATCTGAGCTCAACTATTATTGTTATTATTCAAAATCCATGTTACAAATGATGCTTGTAATGATGTATTTGTAGTTTTAATACAGGAACATTGGCAAACGCGACTTTGACCATTTTTTGCTTAAAATGTGGGCGAGGTCAGATGACTGTAGTACACACTCAGATACGAGATGCAGTGAAATTCCAACACTCCGTCTAATTCATAAGCACAGAGCTTTTGAAAAGTGAGGGCTGGTTGGGGTCCAATGTATTCATACATTTTTATTAGATTCAATTGAAAGATTTGAAAAGATGAATAAATTACTTTCCTATTTGCTTCATCTGCTATTGCAGACTATGCCCAACAGATGTCACATAAGAAATTCAAATTACATCTTCAAATGGAGCATAACCTTAGTAATGAATAATTCAAGAAAATAACTGAAAACCAGAATAATATTTTAGAGACATTTCTTTCATTGGATGGAAGTGTTAGTGGAAAAATACTCACCTATTTATTTGACCATTTTCTACTTCAGTGAAATCATTGGAATCATTGCTAATGTTATCGTCTTCGGGCACCGTCATGTTTTGCAACTCGGTTAATTCGAGTCCACTTTTGAAATGCATCATGTTTAGAAAGTACCTGTAGTCAAAAAATTAGCCCAAATTCTCCTGTTCTGAGTGTATTTACAAGTGGATAGCAGCAAAAATATCAGCTTGACACTCCTGAAATACAACACCATGAAAAATAATTAAACATATGAATATCACCATTGATGAAAAATAAACTATTACAAGTAAACAAATAGTTAATTTACTGATACGCCAACTTTTACATTTTGCTACTGGATGCATTAAAACAATCTTTGTACATCAAGTTATAGAGGCTGTAAATGTTTATGCCTTTCATAAATCTCCCTCCATTTCTAACTATAAAATGAGTCATGTCCCATAATCTTTATGCTCATGTCAGCTGCAGGCAATATAGACGCCCTTTTATGAAACAGTGTGCTTAAAATGAAAGCGATTCAGTTATTTTAATGCGTCAGACCACAGGGCGCACAGATAGCTGGGTACAGACTGCACAGACACAAAAGCACCTCTGATTTAGCAATCCCAGTTTAATAAAAATGGAAATCCTCATTAAATGGCATCATGAGGGATAAACTATCCAACCTAAAGGTCAAGCAGCAGAGGACCAATCTGTCTTTTGAAATTTAGCAAACAGTTTATCCATCAACTGAAAGCGATTAAATCAGTCTCTCCAATGAAATCACCCCATGTCAGGGTATTAGGAAATTAAAAACTCATACCCAGGGGATTTAGGTTAATCCACCTGAAACTATATTTCCTCATCAGAAACGAAAGACTTGCAGAGTTCACGTTTTCCTCCACGTGGAGAACTGTGATTTAAATGCTGAGGGGTCACCAATAACATGTAAGGGGGAAAAAGGTTTCAGACACACACATCACCAATCAAAAAGCAGGTGGCAACAGAGGTAAATGCAACTTCAAAAGCAAGGCCTGTGTATGTACGGGAGCCTCACTGGGACAATCTCAGTGAGGTGATGGGGACCACGGAATGAAGCTGAATGGCAATGAGATTTTTTTTTACCTCCAATGGTAACCCCCTTGGATGACGTTTGATATTTTGTCTGATCCTGAATTCCAGAAGACGACTGTAACCTAGTTAAGGTCAAAACTCCAATGTGCCCATTTAAACATTCTAATTTACGCCAAGAAACATTTTGCTAATTGATAATATCTTCAGGGCCCATAGAAAGTACCCTAGAATGATACTTTTTCAGGAATTTTCTCTTCTCTTCTTCTTTACACTAGGCCATGCATTATTCCTTTTTATTCACAGTCTCCTATCTAGAATGGAACTTCCCTGGTTCCAGGATCCTTTACAGCTTCCACAACATAAATACTATGTAACACCTCGGCTTCCAGGAGCCTCATCTTCCTGTGGGGCAGGGCTTCTCCTGGAAAGCAGGAAGCAGGACAGGAAGATTTAAACTCCATGACCTCCTGGTCTGAGGCCAACCTGGCAGCTCGTGGCTGAGTCTTCTAGCCAGAGTAATAGCGCCAGAGCAATCTCTAATTGCTTTCAGTGCCTTCACACAGCAGCAATGTTTACAACCTGTCTTCACTTTGCAAAAGTTGAAGTGCATTAAAGGGGCTGAATCCCACTCTCACGCCTTGGGCCCCTCTGATGAAAGCTGCACAAATAGGTAATTTCTAGAAGTCTTGCCACACTGGCTCTCTCCTGTGTGACGCCCTCAGGGGCTACTGAAGTGATACTACAGGACTGGTAGAAAGTTGATTCAGTGGATGAAGTTCCCAGTCTGGGTTCAGAGTCCTTTTCTCTCCACAAACTGATAGGAAATAGGGACTAGATAACAATTTTCTGACACAAGGCAAGGTTGACTAACAATAAATCTGAAGTCTACTGTTTGAATTGAAAGTTTCATATCAATATATGTGTGTGTGTGTGTATACAAATAACACACACATATGTATATAAACATAAATATATATAACTAATTTTAAAAATGGACAAAAAGAGAAAAGAACAAAAAGAAAAGAGAAAGTCCTTGCTGCTAAAATTATGTCAGTATTAGGCAAATACCAGTACTAAGTCAATCACATAGAATAAACTTTTCTTCCTTTGGTTTGAAGAGAAATTTATTGTTTCACAGTTCTGGAGGCTAGAAGTCCACGGTCAAGGCGTCGCCAGTTTAATTCCTTCTGAGGCTCCTCTCCTTGGCCTGCAGATAGCTGCCCTCTTGCTGTGTCTTCACAGCGTTTTTCCTCCGTCTGTGTAGTGTCTGTGTCCTAATCTACTCTTCTGTTTTTTGGAATAAATTTGTATTGTTGTGAAATAACCTATCTGAAATCTGACTTGTTATTGAAAATGCAAACTCAGAAAATGGAGAAAACTAGCAAAGTTAGTGACACCTGTCACTAAGGTTAAGCCCACACTTAGAAAACACTATCCATTCAACGGATCCTATATCTATTGAGTGCGAGGTGATGAAGGGATTTAAAAAGTTTGGAAAATGTCAGATTCAGGGATCTGAGGCAGCTTCATAGAAAAGTCACATTTGAACTGGCTCTTGCAAAAGAAATTTTTTTTTTCTGATTCTAAAACTAAATACATGCTCACTGTAGAATCCTTAGAACAGACGTTGTAAAAGAAATCTCACCACTGAAAAATGGCCACCATTAGATTTTTTCTTTTTTTGAGGAAATTAGTCCTGAGCTAACTACTGTCAATCCTCCTCTTTTTGCTGAAGAAGACTGGCCCTGAGCTAACATCCATGACCATCTTCCTCCATTTTATATGTGGGACGCCTGCCACAGCATGGCTTGCCAAGCAGTGCCATGTCCGCACCCGGGATCCGAACCGGCGAACCCCGCACTGCCAAGAAGTGGAACGTGCGAACTTCACTGCTGCACCACCGGGCCGACCCCAACCACCATTAGATTTTGATGTATTTCCTCCTTTATTCTTCCTTTTCTTTTCCTTTCTCCCTCTTTAGCTCCCTCTCTCTTTTTTATTTGACATTGAGATTTTAGACTGTTTTTAACCTACTTTTCTCCTGTAGCATTACATTGTAAGCATTTTGAAGAAAGAAGTGTTTTTAAAAACATATTAGTTCCTTATCAATAAATAATATAGGTTTTTGTAGAAAAGTCAGACAATAGAAGTTTGCAAATGAAGGAGGAAACAAGTAAGAAGAAAAAAGTTACCTGTTCTCTCAGCAGTCAGAGATGACCACTGTATATATATTGGAGTATGAACTTCCAGGATTTTCTATGCACATAGATACAGCGCCTGGCATACAGTAGACACTCAATAAATATCTGTTAAATGAAAAACGTGAGTACAAATAAAAAATATGTACACATGTACAAAAATGGAAATCATACCATAGATTTTTTAAAACATATTTTTTTCACTTAAGATCTGGGCTCCTATCCTGAGTTATGTCAGTAAACGCGGGTCTACACCATTACCGCAAATGCTTGCTTAACTGCTTGTCTGTGCCATAAACTGACATCTAACCCATTACTACGGGACAGTCACACTGCTTGGTGGACAGGAGACTGCCAGGCGGAGATGGGGCCTGAGCTGACACTTGTCATTGACATGGTCAGTGGCTCAAGGGCAGAAGTGCAGGTTGAGTTCAAGAAGCAAAGAATTACAGTTTCACTGAAAGATGGAAGCAATTATCAGACTCTGCAATTAATTAAAAGGCCGAATGGGGTGATGGTGTGAAGATCTTGATGTTAACCCAACCATAATTACTATCTCCCAACATTTATAATAGGCTACAAATTTGTTTACTCAACACAGAACATTTCTGAGCCTTTACCGCAATCTTGTGAGGTACTCTTAAGCAAGCATTAGTATCTTCATATTCATATGGGTACATTCTACTAACAGTATCAATGTCAAATACATAAACTTATTCTCTACTCTGCATGAGGTTAAGTACCAAAGGAGAGGATACACAAAGAAACGGCAAACTTTACATTGCTCAGAGCTTATTTCAGAAAGCAAGACCCACCCACTTAAAGTGACAGTATACCATAAAACATTAGCATGATGGAGACCAAATTATATGGCAGATCAAAGAACAAGTCCAGAGAGATTTCAGAGACATACATACATATGTACATACAGGAAAGAAGGAAGGAAGGAAGGAAAGTGCAAAGGAACAAAGGAAGAAAGGAAGGAAGGAGGGAGGAAGGGAGGAAGGAAGGGAGGAAAATACATGAGGCCTGGAGAAATCAGGTAAGATTTTACAAAGAGAGAGGATTTGTACTATGTCTAAAAACGGTAGGATTTAGGCTGAAGGATAGGGAAGGGCTTACTTGTATTGGGACCAGCGCAAGCAAAGACATGGAGGGTACATGTGCATACAACTGCCTTATATGACCATTCAGATGGACCTAGCTAGAGGGAGCAAGGGATGTGTTTTTCAGTAATAGGAGGTTTTAAGGGTTTGGTGAAAGATGATTAAAAGATTGTATAGGGAATACTAAACCAAAGAATATGTTGTGACTGAATCATCGTTCAAAATTACTTTTTGAGATAAATAAGCAAAAATACAATTTCAATTGCTAATATACTTTGTGGTGGATTGGCCCGCTCAGTGTTTGTTCCCACTTCTTTCTAGTCCAGTTCTGTAGAGAATGGAAAGTGGAAAACTACATTTCCCACATTCCTTTGCAGCTAGGGTTTTAGATATGATTTAGGTTCCACCAATCAGAGAGCAAGGTAGTGGGGGCACGGCATCCATTTTGCTAGCAGGTGCAGCAAATAGCCCTGGAACCAACAGTTGTGGCTATGGATTCCTAATCATCAGATTTGGCACAAGTGATGCGTTTTTGGCTCATGCAGTTGAGACAATGAGAAACAAGCTTCCTGATGGAGGCACAAGTAGCAGTTCCCTTAGCAGGCCAGTGGAGTGGTGGTGTTCTGGTAATTATTCCCAGAGGCCCAGCCTAGAGCCCACTCTGCCTTCTCTTCTAACAATTCTACAGGCACTTAATTCCCTGTATTAAATCCCTTTTGCTTAACATACATAGAAAGATCTGTTATATGAAACTAAACCCTGACCGATGTTCTTAGTTTTATTTTTTCTCCCTTTTAAATTTTTATTATGAGAACTTTTTTTTAATGCTTTTTGGTGAGGAAGATTGGCCCTGAGCTAACATCTGTTGCCAATCTTCCTCTTTTTTTTTTCTCCCCAAATCCCCAGCACATGGTTGTATATCCTAGTTGTAAATCATTCTAATTCTTCTATGTGGGATGCCACCACAGTATGGCTTGACGAGCGGTGCTCAGTACCCGCCCCAGGATCTGAACCCGCTAACCCCCAGGCGCTGAAGTGGAGCATGCAAACTTAACCACTCAGCCACAGGGCCAGCCCCCATGAGAACTTTTAAACTATATAAAAGTGGACAGAACAGAATAATAAACCACCATGTACCAACTTTAACAATTATCAATTCAGGCCACTCTTGTTAAAGTTTTACCCCGCCCCCCCCCCACACACACACAACATAGAATTATTTTAAAGCATATCTCAGATATCTGATCATCTGTAAATATTTCAGCACACATCTTTAAAAGTAAGAACTCTTTTTAAAAACAGTACCACCATTTTACTATCAAACCAAAACAATAAGAGGAGTTCCTTAATATCTCTAAATATCCAGTCACATACACTTAATTTTAAAATTGTTATGAATCACTATTTGGTTTTTTTATTCTGAAGAACTAATAAGATCACACTGTCCTAGCTCAGCTCCTGAGAATCAACTGTGATAGCTAGGTTTTCAGAAAGCGTTAGGCCTAAAGCCAACGATGGTCCCATTCTTCCTGTGGTCTCTTTCCATGACTGACTGAGCCTGTTTACCGGTTTGGGGTCCTTGGATCACAAGGGTCTTAGTAATAATATGCATCTATCAGCTGCTTTTCTGTATTTCAAAAGGCCTCAAACAGTCTTAAACAGGTTAATTAAAAAGTCAGGTATCCTTGCTTTTGACTAGATTGCATTAACTTGATGTGATAATCCTAGATTCTTACTGGAAATTTTATGCATCTTTGAGCAACAAAAATGGGAAATGAATTAATATATTAAAGTTGTAGTCAAAACTCATTAAACAGTATACTTAAGATCCGGGCATTGCATAGCATATAAATTATACTTCAACTAAAAATAAAAGCTTAAAATTGATACTCAAAATCTTTGAAAACCTGAGGTCCTTGGGAGGTGGGGAATAATAAAATGGCCTTTTGGTAACTTTGGTAAGGCTGGGAGCCAGGGAGCAATCTCAGAAGAAAAGATGTTTTGCCTCTTCCTACTCAAGACTCATGACAGAACCTGTGCTAGTGGTCTCTGCTCTGCCCGCACCCTGTACAGCCACTTACGCTCTGCTGGCTTCCCCGACCTCTGTGAGTCATCACGCTCAGCTCCATATCTTGAAAGCGACCTTGTCTAGGACCTTGAACTACCACCTCCCTCCTCTCTTTACTGCCAACAGCCTGAACAACTCGCTTCTGTCCTCATCAATCCCCTGAAACCCAGCCCGACTGGCAAATTCTGGCTCCACCACATAGGAGCTCTGTGATCCTGGTACAAGTAGGTCAACTTCTCTTTGCCTCCGTTTCCTCATCTGTAAAATGGAGATAAAGTAATAAATACCCACCTTACACAGTCGTTATAAAGATTCCATGAATGAGACCATGTGCAGCACTTACAATAGTGCCCGACCTGGTTCTAGCTATTGTGACTGTCATTGCTACTATTGCCACCACTCACTTTCTAATCAAGGCTAGTGGCCGTTTCTCAGTCCACGTTCTCTTTAACTCCTTCCAGGGCAGGGAGCACTGTTTCCTGACCTCTCCCAACTTGCTCCTCACAGCATCCTCTGAAGGGCTGCCTCTTTGCCTCCTTTACCAGATCCCTTCCCCTTCCCACCCTTGGGGTAGGGGCAGCTCTTCGGCCTACCCTCTTCCCTCCACACACTCCAAATTCCTTCCTTTTTAAGATTTCAAGCCTGTAGATGCCTTCAACCCACGAGGGCATCTTTCAGATCTTTTTTCCCAGGCCTTTTCATTTTATAAAGTTCCTTTGCATTATGAAATAGGATCTCCCTCATAAATACTACTTGATAATGATCAAGTCACTTAACATGTCACATGTTTCTTTGTCTGTAAAATGAGAAGGCTGGAGAGAGAGAGATGATCTCTCAGGTTCCTTCCTGCTCAGAAAAATTTCCACAAATTCTTTTTCGACTCCCGCAGCCCACTGGACTCCTCCACGTGGCTGTTTGCCATTACCTCCAACTCCACGTGCCTAACTGAACACATCACCTGACCTCACACATCAGCTTTTCTATTTCTGTTAAAGATAATGTTCATTCTCTTCATCACTCGGACTTGCATCCTGGGTATCACTTTAATACTACCTCCTATCTAATCAGTCACCAAGAGCTATCGACATTCCTTCATAATGTTCCTTCCTTCCACAACCCTAACTTTGTCACTTTCGCTCTCCTTCATGCTATCTACAGATCCCTACCCCCTCCCATCTACAGACACGGATTGTTCCTGAAAACATGCACCCTGCTCATTCCTCTCCCCTCCTTGCCAGTCATGACTCTTCCTAATGTCTACAGGATGCAGTCCAATCTCTGGCACCTCGAACTCAAAGCCCAGATTGCTCATAACTATCTCTAATTTTCTCTCCCATGACATTCCTTCTGGACCTTCCATTCCTGCAATGGATCTACTCTTATGCAGTTTTCTGCTTTTTAACACCATTCCCTTGGCCTTGAACACACTTCCCCCACCTTCCCATCCAGCCTGTGCCTACCGCAGTATGACATTTCTTTCAAAATCCAGCTTGCTTGCTTGTAAACTTTTTTTAAATTTCAAACCAACCACTCTGTGATGTCTTTCTCCAATGACCAACTCATTGTTGATTACTTACTTGTGATAAATTCTTACAGCACTTTTGTATAGATTACTCACTGGCTTATAGCAAGAGCTCTCATATATTTTAATAATTGTTTTATGTAATTATCCTTCTCGCTAACTACAACTTCAACTCCCTGAGGGGAGAGACCATAGACCTCATAGCTCCCTAGCACATGGCGAGAGGATATATGTGTTAACAATGATGATGACTAAACTCAAAAAGAAAGCTATGATCATCTGTCTGCAGACAATCTATCAGTGACCCTCACAAACACAATTTCCCCAGGAAAACAACACCAAAGAGGAAGATAAAGGAAGCAAGTATACAGGCCTACCGCATAGTTTTCATTGTCTGCCACTTAATTTCTTTTACATTTGACCTGGGCATGTGGGAATTATGAAAACACATTTAAAACTGTAAAGTATTGCATAAATAGAAAGTATTTATCATTAAGATCCTGGCCGCGATGCCTGGAATGTTTGAGAATTCTCGGCATGATTTCTAAAAGTCCAGAGAAAGAGTTGTACTGAAGCAGTGGTTCTCAACTGGGGACAATTTTGGCCCCCAACCCCAGGGGACATTTGGCGATGTCTGGAGACATTTTTGGTTGTCACAAGTGAGAGGGTGCTGCAGGTTTCCAGTGGAGAGAGGTCAGGGATGCCACTCAACCTCACACAATGCACAGGATGTGTGTCCACAACAAGGAGCTATCCGGCCCCCAAAGTCAGTAGTGCCGAAGGTGAGAAGCCTCGTCTTAGAGGAAGCCCCCCAGGGATGAGGACTGACCCTTTCTGCGTGGGGCTGGGAGACGAGCTGCTCGCTTCCTCGGACAGATTGCCCCATGTCCTCTCTTGTTCACAGTGTTCCGATACCTGTTCCTATGCTCCATAATTCCTCTTCTGTTCAGTTCCCAGATGATCTTTTAAATGTCTGTTATCAATATGCCAAGCCTAGGATGTCTGGGAATGAACCTATCCATATACAGATGTTTTGAAACTACTCTGATTTCTCTAAGACAGAAAATACTGATAAACTCCAGAAGTTAATGAAGTCAACCTGTAACTCTGCATATAGGAGGACGCAATGCATACTACACTAAGAACAACAGTAACAACAACATTTGATGCTTCATTTAATTAGAACAGTGAGTGTATCTGAGCAGTATGAATAACAAAATTAAAAATCTTTCTCATCAACTGAAAATTCAGAGAGTTAGGTATTTACTAAAAACTTATGGAGATGAAAACAGCCTGGACTATTTCAGCCTTTGAGAAAATTCTTTTTCTTTGTACATGCATGTTTTTGCTCTTATGATATTTCTGATCAAGGATTGCCATTGAACTAAAAACAATAGATGGGAATGTCTTCGTTTTTAAGCCCTAGTTAAGCTATGACAACTAACTGCTAACAAAATACTCTAGGAAAAACAAATATGAATTGTAAAGCACTACAAAGTGGTGCATGAAAAGAAGATCATTTATTTTTTAAAAATTTAAATATGCCTTTATTTGAAAAGAGAAAAACATAATAAAACACGGTATAATCCAATACCAAATCATGGTATAGTCTTTGAACAAATTTTTCCTTCTCTCTGGGCCTCTGTCTTCTCACTTTAAAACAGGAAGGTCAGATTAACTGATGCTCTCCCACAGAGCTCTCCCAGGTCTAAAATCCTCTGAATGTATGATTCTATAGACTGTTTCTTAATGGATCTCTTTCGGAGCTAAGAAGATGGGCTTGTGGACAAATCTTTTGAGTAGGTGACTTAAACTAGTGGTCCTCAATTCTGACTAGACAAAGGAGCCACCTCGGAGCTTTAAAACAATAATGGTGATAACTCCCCTACCCCCAACAGACACCAGTTTCTGATTTCATTGGCCTAAGATGGAATCCAAGCATATTTTGAATGCTCTCCAGGGGATTCTAATGTGCGGCCAGCGGTAAGATCTACAGATTTAGACAAGGGTTAAGACCGGTGCAGCCAGGACCCAGGCAGGTAAGATACAGGAGCAAGGCAGATTGGGCATAAAGAGCTGGAGAACACGTGTCCCATCTATTTCAGTAGGAATAAGCCAGATCTTTTGATTTTGTTTCAAGAAATGCTGGAATTTTAAGTAAAATTCTGATATTTAAATGTTGACAATTAATTCCAAACAATTTTAAAAGCAAGTGTAGGTCACGCAATATATACCCGTAGGCTTCATTTGGTTCTATAGCCACCAGTCTGCAACATGAACAAAACCAGTTCAATAAATCCAACTCGACTTTTTCTCTCTACTCTGTCCTATCCTTGTCCCACTCAGAGCCCCCTCCTCCCATACCTGGGGCCACAGCCTGTCCCTTTCCTTTTCCTTTCCATTGTCTCTTTCTGTTCCAATCTTCTTCGTCACTCCTAAGAGATGGAAAGTGAGATCCGCACATTAAATCTTTATGCGGCCCTGCTGTATCTCTGGGCAGTCTTCTACGTCTGGGAAAACTCAGGTTAGAAATTGTAACCTGAAGCTGTGACTCCATGATGTCAACAACCGGTTGGTTTAGTCGAATCAGAAGAAAAGTCACTCAAGCTCACAATTTTGCGTTACTAAGACTTTATCAAACAACATATGGAGGTCTTGATTTGATTTCTGATTTTGTTGTGTTTGCATATTAGAATTATCCCTCGTGTTATTTTTTTGAAAAAATTCCCATATCTGGGCTCTACCCCAGGCCAACTAAATCTCACTCTCTGGACATGGAGTCTCGGCACTGGTAGCTTGTAAAACACCCCAGGTGAGTCTAATGTGAAGCCAGAGTTGAGAATCACTAATCTAAACCTACTGATTAGCAGTGCGTTTAACTCCAGATGCTTATCATCTGGAATAGTTCTTTTAACTTGTTCAAGGATTTTCTTAGCTCTGTTCTCATTGTATCTTCTCAACTCTGTGAGTTCAGCAGCTCAGACACTGTGCTCAGCATGGGACAGATGAGAAAATGAGGCATGAAGATGTTAAATGAGTTACTCAAGTGCACCCAGCTAATTATTGACAAAGACATTGTAACTTCACTTGAGGCAGAGTTCTGGGGCTTGCAAAGTTTCCCCAAACCATGGCACCTTCCCAGTCACTGAACTCCTTTACTGTTAGTTAATAACTCTAACGTACAGGTGGTCTCTAGAAAACCAAGGAATATAATGAGATCATATTTCAGAAATAAGTATAACCATGTTTTTAGAAGACTCAATTTCAGGGTAGTGTTCCAAGGTGTCATTTTCTGAAGTCTACGATGCAATTTTGAATGTGCTGACATGATTCCCCTACCCCAACCCTTCCTTTCAGAGTTGCATATTCTCCCAGAGACTGAAAAGATTCAGAGAGTTTCCATTAAGATATTATTTTCAGGAAAGTATTTTTAAATGCTTACATATTTACAGAATATCAGAGGTAAGGGGAGCTTTACTGATCCTACTTTCCTCACCCTCTCTGATAGAGGAGAAACCTGAAGTCTCTTTAATTCAATATATGTGGAGTGCAACACCATGCCAAGCACTTTGCATCCATTATCTTAATGAAATCCTCAGGATAACTCAATAAGATGAGTACCACTACCACGACCATCATCATCATTCCCATCATCATTTCATTCCCATCATCATTTCCATTTAACAATTTAAAAAACCCCTGAGGTTTAGCAATGCTAAACAACTTGTCCAAGGTCCCCCCCCCCTCCTCCCTGCCGCTGGTAAGTTGAGACCTGGGATTTACATTTGATTTGAAGCCTATGGCATTATTCTCCACTTTCCATCATCAGGAGTGACAACAGTGCAAACAGTGAAAGATAAATCATTATGAAAATGCCAAGAGGTGATCAGCAAACACTAATTTGAAGAGGTAGAGAAGTGATGTTTGGGCCAGGCCTTCACAAATATATAGGATTTCAGTAGACATTCCAGTCTGCAATCAACACCAATATTGAAGCAGAAAAGTGACAGGGAGGGCATAGGGTGAACTGGGAGAAAGAGAGGGTAAGAGGAGAGGGTAAGAGGCGAGGAGTCACACTGTGGCGGGTCCTGAGTGTCTGGCTGAGGAGTTTTAGACTTTAATGAAGGCAATGGGAACCCACTAAAGGTACTTAAAAGCAAGGTCGTGGACAAATGTGAACTGCGTTTTGGAAAAACAGATCTCATGCAAGTGTCAATATTGAACTTGGGGAGCAGACCTTGGTATGGAGGAGACCAACCAGAAAGCCGACATGCCTCACTAACCGGCTTCTTCACTCTTAACCACGTGTCGCGCTTGCATCTTCCTCCCCTGAGCGCTGGTTTCCTCAGGACACCTCCATGTCTGTTTCATGATTCTTGTATCTCAATGCACTACTTGAATTGCCATGTCTAGGTCAGGTGACAGGGACCTGAACTTGGGCAGTGGGAGTGAAGATGAGAAGGCAACTTTGAGGAGCACTTGCAAAGGCCTGGTAACTGCTCAGGAGTGGAGGGAGAGGGTAAGAGAGAAAAAGGAGCAGAGTAGGAAAAAACCCTACTGTTTCAACTTAGGAGAAGGGGCACAAATAATGAGACATAGACAGGAAAGGATGGCAACAATAGCATAAAGAGGTGAACAATGTGGCTTGGCCAAGATCTCAATCTGACGGGCACTTATTAAGCAGCGGCTCTGTGTTGGGAACAATAACCAGTAAGACTGGGTATTGCCCTCAAGTCTTATCCCCCAGAAGGAGGAAAAGACAAGACTAGCAATAGCCAAATGCCTATTCTCCTAGCCTCAGGACAAATGTCACCCCCTCACACAGGTCTGCCCACATGGTCGTCTCTCTCAAGCACCCTCCCCATGGCAAAATTCTGTTTTATTTCTTCACTGCACTAACAGATACCTCAAATTCAACTGAACGTGCAGGTCCTCTTTTCCCCAGGAGAATGGAAGTGTCACAGAAGCACAAACTTTATTTTGTTGGCTGCCTGCCACACATCAAGCTCTCAGTAGGAAACACTTACTGAATACGTTGAAAAAAAATAACTGAATAAACCTCATCAAGGTTAAGACTTCAAACCAGGCGGATTTCCGGATGCCTGAGGCGACATACTGAGAACTAAAGTGACTCTGAAGGGTAAAGCCATTTTGAGGGGGCCCACACTGGATCAGTGGCCACCCTTGGCCGTCTTGCATGGATTTCTCGAGTACCCACCGAGCATGAGATGTTTAAGAACGAGGCCAGCCGGCCACCTAGCTCAGGTTTTATTTCCGTTGTCCTTCTGACGTCAGAAGCACGAGTTGCCGCACAGTTTCTTCTATCAAGGTGACAAATTACAGCCTTCCTAGGCCCTGCAGCTTACAAACCATAGATTGATTCTCTCCTCCCCCTTACATTAAAACATTTAAAACCCCCTGCAGAGATGTCAAATCCGCTTCCAAACGCAAATAAATACCGTTTCCTAGCGCTGGGGTCTTTTTCGCTCTTCCTCCATCCATCCCCCTGGACTCGTCTGAGAAAGTACCTGATCCCGGCGGCAATGAGGGTTGCACTGGAGAAACAGTGCTATAAACACCGGGTCCGCGCCGCAGAGCGAGACACAAAGGACTTTCGATTCTAGCACCACCTTCCCGGGCCGAAGACAGCCTGTCAGAGGCACCCCGAAACGACGTGACGCTGTGACCGCGAAATTCCTTTTGCCGCCATATGCACTCGCACCTTCTCTGACTACAGTTTAGCCCAAACCCCGGGGCTGTGGTTCCGCAGAGAACAGCGCCCAGGTAGTCTTATAACCTGTGGGGTCCCAGTGGGTGCTGAGGAGCCCGACGCTCGGGAAGGCGGATTATGGAAGGGGGGTCGCGCCCCGGGGTGCACACTACGACGAAGGAGCTCTTGCCTCCCGGTACCGACGCGGCGAGTCGAAAGGCCTTTAGTGGCGACGTTTAGGGAAGCAAGCGAGGTGCCCGGGGTGGGAGGAGGGGGTGGGAGCGGAGGCGAAGGCAGTCCGCGCCCGGGCCCCGCGCGAGCGATGGCCTTTTGTTCGCCAGCTCCAGCGGATCCCGACTCTCAGTGTGCCCTTCTCTCTTTCTCCCCTTCTCCATTTTGGAAAGAACCTCTTCAGGCCGAGAAGGGGCACTGAGTCACAGCCAGCATCCTTTAGTAACCTCCCCCTGCATCGTCCTACTCGTCGTCGTTACTGAGAGAGGGGCCGAGCTCCAGGAAGGGGAAGAAACCGTGCTTCAGTTTACTCGCGCTCGGCGCCTCCCTTCCCCAGCCGGCGGCCAGTCCCCGAGACACCCTAGAGGACATCACATGCCCTCCTCTGGGCTCTGCAGACACACGGAATTACCCCGAAATGTCCAGGATTCAAACACACCTCGGGTATGCAGTCGCGTCCTCACCTCGGCTGCGCTCTCCCTCCAGGCCGGCGTGGTCCCTGCCCCTCGTATAGTTTAACATATCTGGTGCCACACTCTGCCACTATGAAAACTGACCCAAAAAGTAAGCCACAGCCCACGCAAAGGTGAAATCAGGGGCCCCTGCGCCTCCTTACGCTGCCGCGTGCGTTGGAAAGAACAAGAGACCGGACTTTTCCTTTCCTAAAACCAAAATGCATCCGGCACAGCCGCGCGCTCCTTCCTTTCGAGCCCGCATGGACGACTTCTACGCTGGCGCCTCCTCTCATCTAAAACATCCCTTTCCTCCCCGCCGCCACTCCCTCGGCTCTCCGTGGGCACGAAAATCACCTTACCTCGGGCAATAAAGGGAAAAGTCAGGGTGTTCGCCCTTCTGGGATTTTCCCCTGGCCGAGCGATGTCCTTTGTGTCAAGGTCTGGCTGCCTCGGCCGGGAAGAGGTGGCCTCCGTCAGCAAGGGCTGGGCGGGGAAGCTTGGCTTGGCGTGGCGGATTTCCCAGCAAGGTGAAGGGCGGAGGATCGCGGCGACCTTCAAGCCGAGCGGCGTGGCAACCCCAGCCCGCGCGCTCCTTTTCGGGCCGATTGCATCAGCATCTGCCCCCACCACTAACCCCCACCCACACTCTGCTCGCCAGCCTCCCACTTACATCCACACGCTTGGGCGCTGAGGGTCTCGAATCGTAGTCATTCTCCTACTCGCGGGCGCGTCGCCCTTGCGCATCCATGGCTCGTGATGGTTTATCGGGGAAAGTCAGGCCATTCCTCCGCGTCCGCGCGCCGTCGCCTCCCCTCCCGCGCCGGCTCTTTAATCGCAGCTGTGTGTCACTGAGCCGTACCCATCACATGGTGTCTGCTGGCGGCCGCGCCTTGCAACCTCTCTCTCGCCGCTCGCTGAGGATGTAGCGGCCGTGGCCGGCGGAGATTGAGCATCGGGAAGGGGTGAGGGAGGGGTTGCGGGGCGCGCGTGTGCCTGGCGCACTGGCGGTGGCACCGGCAGCGGAGGCTATGCGCAGCCTGGACACCTGCCCCACGCCCTCCTGGGGCCCAGCAGCGAGCTCAGAACTCAACTGCGGCGGCAGCTGGAGACTGGGAGCCCTTGGGGATGGAGGTGGGGGCGGCTACGAGGGTGCGGGCGGAGAAGAGGGTTGTGCACTGGGGTGGGGGGCATTTTGGGGTACGGCGGAGCCGGCAGTGGCCGGGGGAGCGAGGGGAGTTGCATTGTGGGAAGGGCGCAGCGTGAGAATGGCCGCGGGAGTGGCTGGTCCACGCGCAGCCCTGCGAGCCGCTGGCAGCGCCTGGAGCTGCGGGCCGCGATGGAGCGATGCCGTGGCTCCTGGAATGGCATCGAGACGGCCTGGGCTGGCGGGGAGGGGGCCGAAGCAGCCGGAGGAGCGCGGCGCGGTCCCCTTTGGAAAGCCTTTGTCCCTCACCCGCAGTGGGAGGCGCCTCCCCTCTTCCGGATCCAGCACCCCCAGCCTTCGCCGGCCCTCCCCGAGATCTGTGCTGTGGAGCTCTGTTTTGGGGACTGGGTGTGACGCGACCCGAAGGATTTGCTGAGCCCGGAGCGCGCCCCTGTCTAGGCGCGGAGAGGCCGGAGCCCGCTGTCGTCCCCCTGGAGCCCCCCGTATTCCACCCCCAGGTTAACTGACCAGGGCGCTCCAAATCCTGCGGGCAGGAGGAGCGAGGGAGCAGGATGGAGGGCACTGGGGCAGCTGGGCCCTTTCCCTTCCTTTTGCTTACTCTTTGTTTCTGGCATAGTCCCTTTAACTGAGTGGGCACTTCCTTGCAGGGGAGTTGTGATCCCTTAAAATGGCGACAGGAAATCCCACCTGCGCGTCACCCAATTAGACTGTCGTTAGAGCGCGAATTTGCCGGGTGGAAACTCGAGCTTTTTACTGACAGGAATGCTTCAGTCTCCGTGTTCCATCAAAACAGGAAAAGGAAGGTGAATCATCATTGAACAATTAATCTACCTGGAGCGTTTCAGGCGGGCAGACTGAGTAGTCACTGTAATGGAGTGGCTGTCGCTTTTCTATCACCGCTGGAAAAGCGAGAGAACAACCAAATGTCGGACTCCTCAGAACTGACTAAAATCCTAATTCCCGTCGAATGGCGGTAAATGGTCTTCATTAGTTCAACAGTGGCTTCCTGAGAACCCTGTTTAGAAGGCACGCTCGTGAATAAACCTGAGAAACCGAGAAGTCAGTGCAAGCAGACGGGGACACAACGATGGGCAGCCTCGCGGGACAGACCTGCGTTCAAATTCCGCTCCCGAGGCTTATTGCTTCCCCCACCTGCTTAACTTTTATCCTAGTCCTGTCTTCCTAATTCCTAAAAAAGAGGGTCAATAGTACCCACATCATAGTGATATTCTAAGGTCATGGAAAGGTTGATTCTTTTCCCCATCCTTCCTAGAAGCAGCCAATTGAGTATGAAATTACTAATTTTAAGTAGTGTACACCTTGGCCAGCACAAATAATTCTTATGAATAAGGTAAGAAATCCGAATAGGCAAAGTAGATAAACTGTGAGCAGAGCTCTATAAGCCGGGTGAAAGGGTTACCTTATTAACCACGATGTGTACCCACCAGTGTTTGTTTGGAGAGCATCTGATCTCAAGCTTTTCTTTTGATTACAGTTTTAACCTCCTTGCTAGTTTCAATGCACCAAAAAGACTGCAGTCACCTAGCATTTTTTGGATTGGATTCAATGGTGATGAATTGAGCTCCTACTCCTTGCCAGCTGCTGTGCTAAGCATTTTATATGTAAATATGATCTCATTTAGTCCTTTCAATCACTGAATTAGGTATTATCTTCTTTGTATAAACAAGAAAGCGGGTTCCAAAAGGCTAAGTTGGCCATGTTCATTTAAGACAGTAGCGGGTGAGATGGGAAGGGAGGGCGGGATTCCTGCCCAAGTCTACATTCAAAGTCCAACTCAGTCTTAACCATGATGCTACAACCGTTTGCAACGAGACACTCTTGGACCTGTAGTTTCACTGCTCATCTGGAGTTTGGTCAACATTCCTGCAACTGGAGTGCAAATATCAGCATGGAGGCTGGAATGATGGACTGTTGCTATGTGGACAATTGGGGGAAGGAGAGGGAGGTAGTGTTCGGGCCGAGTGCCCCGTAACTTCAGGGGGAGGTTTTCCCCAGCACTGCTGTTGGTGAAGCTCCCTTGCAGAGGTCCTTTCAGTGGCTCAGCCCTCAAACCCAATTGCTCTGGTCTCAAATGGGGGCAAAGGGTGTCACAATGACGGCTCCCCTGTTCACTGTGTGCTTACTGAGAGACAAGCAACAGGCTAAGCACCTTAAAGATAGCCTCTCCTCTAATCCTCACAACATTCCTGGGAGGGGTGGACCAACCTAATCCCTGATCAGAGGGTAGGAAATTGATCCCAGTCCACCCAGCTCTAATGGGCACATGTAGGTCTTGAACCCAGAGCTGACTCCCAAGCTGGTTCTCTATGCCTGGCTCTAAAATGTTCCCTCATGCTAGAAGAATGCTCTTTAGAGGGCCAGGGGCTGGGATGGGTCCCAGGCCGCTTTGCCTTCAGATGGAACCGAGGCAGAACATTGCCAGATGGCAAACCACAGAACGGGTCCAAACCAAAAAGGTCCAAGATGGCGATGGGGTGCCAGCCACAAAAGGAAATGTGTGCAAAAGGTGCCATGTGCAAGAAGGGAAGATCCACGCATGCCCCAAATGCCCCACCCTGAGCAACGGTGCTGAGACTGTTCTACCTTCACATCCCATAAGAACGCTGCTCACCTTCCCTGAGGAGAAGGTGTTTTGGAGCAAGAGCTCTTCCTCCTCCATTCGTTGATCAATAAATAACGTTTCTGCTCTGCTATTTCAGGAAAAAAGGAAAAATCAGCTGATCCCTCCTCTTAAATCCTCCTAAAAGTACTGCCCGACTCAGCCTCAGGTCCCCGAGATGGGAACCACTGCCCTGTCCCCAGAGAGGCCAGGGAGTCAATTTGCTCTGTAATAGGTCTGTGAGCACCAGGGGCTCCTGTTGATAGTATCTAATGTTGATACCATCTAATGTTCTCTGCGGCCCTTCCCAATTGAGTAGATTTCCCAAAATGGTGCTAAGGTGGTCAAGACACATTAACAGGTTTTATTGCGGGCTGCCCTATGGAACTGAGAAAATAAAAATTCTGTATCTGCTCTGAAAATGAGGCCGGAGAAGGAATCTGTACTGTAAAAGCAGAATTGAATCGCCTCATGTCACGGGGGAGTTTTCTGGTGGCCCCATCGGCCCTTTCTGCATGGTTCCAGGTCGGAGGGGCAGTCTGGGAAGAAAGATCAATCCACCCCAAAGAGGATTCGGCCTGAACTTAAGCCACATCTGCTCACATCCCAGCTTCAGCTCAGCTTCACTGGGGTTGCACTCGCCCCCGCCGGGTTGCCCAATAGGAGAGCTGGAAAGGGTCACACCAGCTGTGCCCTTCCAGAGAAAGCCTGCGTTCCTCCATGGGTTTGCAAAGCTTTCCAAACACATCTGGTCTGATCCTAGCAGACTTCTTGTGTATGGATTTTGAGTAATAGGACCCCAACTGTCTTCTAATATATAGATAGCTTTTCTTTGTAATCTGTCAAGGACTGTTACAGGGTAGTCTGAATTTTGACAATGATGAAAAATAGAAAAGTCAACTGGTAAGGTTATTTCAGAATAAGTGTCCAGAACATTTCCTACTTGTAACAGAAGTAGCACAGCCATCTATGAACAAATCTGACCTCGTTAGAAAATAAGTTATTCGTGCAATCAGCCTTCTATTCCTATTTATAGGGTCTACCCTCAAACAATAGATGGTCTTTAAAACTATTGGTTTGTCTTTACTGATGTAATCACATTTCTTTTCCTGACTGACCCCTTTTTACCATCTTTGATGTTCCTGGAATCTTATCCATAGATGACAGTGTTTTGACACTAGGAGTTAGTTAAGCAGCCACAGCAAAAAGTAAATGTGCAACTGAAGGAGTCCCCAGTTGTCTTGGCCATCCTTCTGCAGAGACATGGCACTGTGCATCCTACACCCCCTTGGTAGCACTGTGACAGGGTCTACAGTCGCCTCTTCCAGCTTTGTGATGAACATTCTTCCTTGCCAGGTTTGTAATTTGCTCTGGCAGGAGGTCAACAACCCCCACTGACTCTAAACTGAATTGAAATTAAAATCCCAGAGCGGACCTCAAAGAATGTCCATTGTCTCTGATTTGGGCCCAGCTCAGGTTTGTAGAGTCACTTATTTTTCGTCTGTTAGGGGAGTGGGAGCGGGTTTCATTAGGGATTCTGACTGTGAGGCAGTTCCGTCTCATTCATTCAAGGTAAACTCAAGAACCAGGGCCAGTGATCCATCCTGAGAGTTTCATATCGAATTTACCTGACATTTATGCATCATTCTCCAGGTCAACGGTGACTGCATCTTCCTATTTTGTTGCCAAATGGAGTAATGATAACCATCTGATGATCAAATGACTCAGTGTCTACAGAGTACTTACCACAATGCTTGGTACATAAGAAATGCTCAGTAAAGTGTACCTGTTATTATTTTGCACACTTTGCAGAAATAAGCACAGGGCAATGAATTTTCAAAGCTCCAGTTTATAGGCACAAAGTATTCTGTTGTGTTCACCCCATACCGACACAGCTGTTAAGCCCACACCTCTACTCCCATTCCTCCTTGTGTGGGAATGGGGAGACAGACGGTGTTAGAGAATAGTTAGTCCTATTCCATTTCAACTCCTAACCTTACCTCTAAGGTGAGAAAGGGAAGTTTAGGATCTACATAAGAATGTGTTAATTAAAAAGTAGAAGTGTTCCAAAATCACGCATGGCATCTGCACTTACTAATGGTGCCAGTGTAAATTGGTACAACTTTTTGTGCAGTAGTGAATTTAGTAGTTACGGGTATGGACTCTGGGGCCAGACTTCCTGAGTTCTAATCCTGGCTCCATAGCCTATTAGCTCTGTGACCTTGGACAAGTTACTTAACTTTTCTGTGCCTCAGTTTCTTCATCTTTAAAACACGAATATTAGGTTATGAGAAATATGTATGTTAATATGTGTAAACACTTAAAATAGTCCACAACATATTTTAAGTATTTAATAAATTATTACTGTAAAACAATTTGTCAATAAATAGGAGGAACTTAGATCCCATTGGTGTCACTTCTGGGAATCTGCACCGTGAAAATAATGCACAAAGATGTTCATGAATAGCACAGAAGGTAAAGTCATAGGCTTTGGAATCAGCAAGTAAAGGTCAAAAGCATGTTTAGCAGTATTCATTCAAAGCAAGGATAAAAAATTCATAAATGACAGGTCCAAATTAAATACTCGGCGCCTAGGCTTGGGGAGAACTATACACTCTCCGTAAGTCTTAGAGATCCTCGGGAAACAGGGCACAGGGCTGACTGCTCCTTAGTCCTGATCCAGTGTGGTCATTCTTACTTTCTTATCAGTTTGGGTGTCCAAAGGCAATATAGCAGAGAACGGATCTTCATTCAAGAGCAAGAGAAACCAAAGCGATAGCAAGGAAGTGATGAGCGCATCAAGGAAAGTGAGGAGACAGACAAGAAAATGAGGAAATGAACGACAAGCTCAGAAGGCAGGAATATCTGGAAGAAGTCACAAATGCGCAGCATGAGCCATCTCAGGCCAGGACCAGGGCTGGGTCATCTTAGGATGTTGGAGGTGCTCATGGGGTGCTATTTGATGCTAAAATCTTGCTGGGCAGAAATATGCTTTTTTTCTTTTCTGATAAAAAGGTAGCTTTGAGGAGGAGGGGCTTTTTTCATTTTTACTTGTTTTTTTATTGCTGGCAGTAGTTAAGGGGAAGAATCCTATCCATTACTTGAGTAGAGTAACACACTTTACTAAAACAAGTTTCCATTATAAATAATTGTTCTTAAAATAAGAAATACTCAGTAATTTTCAGTGTGCTTGATTTTGAAGGACTGTTTATTCAGTTATATTTTAGGTATCTGGTGCTATTTCAAAATCACAAAGGGGGTGATTTTAACAAGATTTAAAACTGATAATCTTCCATTGATATGCATTTATAGTTACCTACACACATGCATATACATGTGCTTCTAAAATAAAATGCTCAAAGTTTTTGATTCAAATATAGTATGTCCAAAATTGAACTCACTGTTTTTCCCCCAACCCAAACCGTCTTCTCCCATAGACCCCATCTTGGGAACTAGCCCCACTGTGGACCTATTGTTCAAGCTAGAAGCAGGGGAGTATCTTAGCTTTCTCCTTCACATCAAATTAATTCATTCTTTGAATGAACATTTACTATTAAGTGCTAGGCGTTCTTTAGTCTTCCATGGAGCTTAGAGTTAGAGCGAGAGACTAATATTCCTCAAATGATCTCACCAGCAAATGTGTAAATTACGGATGGAGGTAAGTGATCTGAGGAAAAGGACCTCAGAGCATGACTCTTGGAGTTTAACAGATGAACATGCACTGGTCTGGGAATCAGAGAAGGCTTCCCTGAGAACCTGAGCCTTGTTTGGATTCTAGCCTCTTTGCTAAGGGTTTTAATAAGGAGGAGGTGATGGACATCAACCAATGTGCATTTTCAAAGGAATAATCACCAGTCCTGTCACTCCACCTCCTAAACATTTCTGGCTTCTGTTCCTTTCCCTCCATCTTCGTGACCATAACTAGCATGAGCCTCCATTAACTCATTCCTGAGAAAGTTTTCTCCAAAGGACGTTGATAATGTACCTCATCATTAAAAATATCTCGATGATACTTATGCAACATAATATGTACATGTATGTATTTGTCAATAATACATATATGTATTGCTGTCCTATTTATTAGGTACATTAAAAACATTCACAAAAACATTTTAAAAATTAAATAGTAAGATTTTATAGTTTACATTTACTTGTTAGTATTTTATTCTATTACCAAAATAAATTCCTAATTATTAAAATATTAACATTTTAGTTAGATAAATTAGGTTCAATACATTTTATTTTTAAAATCTTAGTTTAACACCCTGTGATACAGCCATTCACAAATCTGGTTCCAAATTTGAGTTATTTTGACTCTTGAGGTTGATGGCTGTCATAGCTGGAAAAGAGACCTCACAGAGACACTGGACCCAGTGGAGGCAGTGTTGGCTGCACTTACCAATCAAGCCATTCACTTCTTAATCCCACCTGCTAATTTACAAAGATCTATTTTTTTTTTATCATTAGTCTATAAATATACACTTAGATGAAGGTCATCATTAATGATTATAGAAGTGAACCCACAAACCCTACCTGATAACTTGATAATTTGAGTTTGTTTTGGCCAACTCCTTATCACATTTGATTAGATGGTCATTGCTTTACCTTGCAATGTGGCTGACCAAAAGGCTCTTACCAAGAGTAAAAGTGTCAGCTCTATTTTTTCTTATTTCATTATGCTTGTATTATTATTAATTTTTTCTTTTTTCTTTTTTGCTAAGGAAGATTCACCCTGAGCTAACATCTTTGCCAATCTCCCTCTACCTTTTTTGTATGCGGATCGCTGCCACACCATGGCCACTGATGAGTGGTGTAGGTCCGCACTTGGGAACCGAACCTGGGTTGCCCAAGCGGAGCATGCTGAACTTAACCACTTTGCCATGGGGCCAGCCACTGGGTTATTATTTTTAATCTGAAGTTTCTTTAGAGGAACCTTTTAAGTCTATTTGTCCATTTTTGGAGGACAAGTTAAGCTAGATAAAACAGAAAATATAATTTATAAATTCACTCAAGCACGCAGAAATGCTGAAAGGGGACACATCAACAAGGGCACTATTGTCACCCTTGTGCTCCTTCCTCAAGATACCTTGAGAACTGCAAGTGACAGGAGGGCATCTAATGTGTGAGCTGAGGGAGGGCTATCGTCAACCCATTCAACCCATTAATCTACACGGGAGTTCCAGTAGTTTCTCCCTGCAGTCCATTTTGTCCCGCCACCTCGCCTTACATGGGAGCCTCCTCACTGGCCTCGCTCTGTCCACTCTTGGCCACCTAGTCTCCCCACTGCAGTTTCGAAGTCACTTCCTCCGGGTGGCCATTTCTGAAACCCAAACTAGCTTGTATGCTTCCCTACACTGAAGTTATTTATTCAGACACTGTCTTCCCTGCTGGACTGCAAGCTTATAAAGGCACGTGGCATGTTTTTAACTCTTTCCAAGCATCAGACATAATAGAAGCTCAGTAAATATTTGTCCAATTAATGAATGTGTGAATGAGTAAATAGAATATCTTTACAGTTAAGTAGCTCTAATTCTTTCATATTTAATTTAAATTTCAGGCTCTTAAAAGGACAAAGAATGTAAAAATGTATGTAAAATATTTACCAAATATTCATTTAGCTAAGTTTTTAAAGTTTCGGAGCCTGTGTACACAAATCAGTTGAATAGCCACTTTTGGCATCGTGTGACGAATAAATTACACTTTTAAAACATCAAGGGTAAATGCCTATTGAGTGTCATTTTCAAAAGGAAAAAGCAAACCTCAGCCTGTGTTTAAAAAGTAGTGTATTGCGGTTAACAGGGTTCTTGTTTATGCAAATTACCTGGAAGATTCAGCACCCGGACACCTTAAAATTACCCTTCATTAATAGCAAGTATATGGTTTTTACTTCCAGAATGATCTGGATAAGTGTCAGCATTCTCCAAGTCACATTCCCTGTATGAAATTAACATTTTTAAATGGAATCTAATTAAATTTTGTGCTTTAAAAAAAGTTACAAGTTAATTTGTTCTGTTGTTCCTCCTCGCTCTCCTTATAACAATTAGTATTTAGACATAATCTTATAGTTAAGATATGAATCAGTTAGCAATATCAATTTAGTAATGAATTCAATAGCTCTTTCTCTGTATTCAATGCTGTTAGTTTGATCAAAAAAGAAATTCACTGATCTTTCCTTTTCAGTTTTGAAAAGGAACGGAATGATAGAAAACTCTCTTACTGCTTGGCATTTGTCCATTCATTCATTTGTTTAATGAAAGTTTTCAAAGTTAGTTCTTTTTTGCAGTGTTAGTTATCTGATTCTCTCATCTCCTTTGGACACTTGCTCCTGCATTTTTTTTTTACTATTGTATTTTCATCTTCTTCTCTACTGAGTGTATTCAGACCTCTCCCATTGTTAAAAAGAAAGAAAGAAAGGGAGGAGGAGACAAGGAGGGGGAAGGGAGAGAGGGAGAAAGAAAGGGAGGAAATTTCCCTTGATTTGACATTTCTCTCTAGCTATAGCTCTCATCTTTCTTCCACTTAGGAGCCAAGCTTCTCCAAAAAATAGTTTACAATATGTTTCCAATTCGTTACCTCCCATTCACTCTTTAAATATACACACACACAATTGCAAAATTAATTTATTATCACTGTAGAAAAGTTGGAAAATGCAGTCAAATGTAAAGAAGAAAACCAAAATCATCCGTAAGTTTACAGACTATAGATAACCACTATTCACATTTTAGTTCATTTGGCATATGTGCATACCTTTTTTACAATCAGAATCATGCCCAGTTTTGTATTTTTATATGACATCAAATTTTGATCATTTTACTATATTATTAACAATACCAGAGAAAGGAAATTCTCTTCAATAAATGGTGTCGGGAAAACTGGACAACCACATGCAAAAGAATGAAAGTAGACCATTATCTTTTGCCATACACAAAAACTAACTCAAAATAAATTAAAGACTTGAATGTAAGACCTGAAACTATAAAACTCCTAGAAGAAAATATAGGCAGTACAGTCTTTGACATTGGTCTTAGCAGTATCTTTTCAAATTCCATGTCTACTCAGGCAAGGGAAACAAAAGAAAAAATAAACAAATCAGACTACATCAGTCTAAAAAGCTTCCGCAAGGCAAACGAAACTATAAACAAAACGAAAAGACAACCCACCAACTAGGAGAAAATATGTGCAAATCATATATCCTACAAGGGGTTAATTTCCAAAATATATAAAGAACTCACACAACTCAATAACAAAAAAACAAACAACCCAATCAAACAATGGGCAGAGGATATGAACAGACATTTCTCCAAAGAAGATATACAGATGGCCAACAGGCACATGAAAAGATGTTCAACGTCACCAATTATTAGGGAAATGCAAATCAAAACTATGCTGAGATATCACCTCACACCTGTTAGGATGGCTATAATTACCAAGACAAAAATAACAAATGTTGGAGAGGATGTGGAGAAAAGAGAACCTTCATACACTGCTAGTGGGAATGCAAACTGGTGTGGCCACTATGGAAAACAGTATAGAGATTTCTCAAAAAATTATCTCAAAAAAAATCCAGCTATCCCACTACTGGGTTTTTATCCAAAGAACTTCAAATCAACAACCCAAAGAGATTTATGCTCCCCTATGTTCATTGCAGCATTTTTCACAATAGCTAAGATGTGGAAGCAACCCAAGTGCCCATCAACTGATAAATGGATAAAGAAGATGTGGTATATATATGCAATGGAATACTAGTCAGCCATAAAAAAGACAAAATTGTCCCACTTCTGACAACGTGGATGGACCTTGAGGGTATGCTGTTAAGTGAAATATGCCAGACAGAGAAAGACAAATACTGCATGATTCACTTATATGTGGAAGATAAACAAATACGTGGATGAAGAGAACAGATTAGTGGTTACCAGAGGGGAAGGGGGCTGCCGCCTGGGGGAAAGGGATAAAGGGTCACTCATGTATGGTGATGGATAAAAATTAGGCTACTGGTGGCAAGCACAATGCAGTCTATACTGAAAATGATAAATAATAATGTACATCTCAAATTACACAGTGGTATAAACCATTATGATCTCAATAAAATAATTTTAAAAAATTCCTCAAAAACATAAATTTTGATGCTACAAAATATTCCATTGTATGGTTTTGCAATCATTCCCATTAATTTCAGATTTTCACTTTTTAATACATGTATATAATACTTTTTCCCCCATCTCTGATTATTTCCATAGGACAAATCTCTAGAAGTAGAATTCCAGGGTTAAATTAAAGCAGCATTTTAAATCACTTGATACAAATTTAAAGTCACTTTCTAGAAAGAGAGTATGCATTAAAATATGAATAGTGTGTGAAGGTGCTTATGGCATTGAATCTTCAGCATTCTTGACTATTATAATTTTGCTAATTTTCATTTATTTAGCTAGTGTAGAAGAGTTTCTGGGTTTAACTTGCATTTCTTTTGTTACTGGTTTTATTGAACTTCTAAAATGTGCTTATTAGACCTTTTATTTCTTCTATAAAATGTTTATCATGTGCTTTATTCATTTTTCTCCTAATATTTTAATGTTTTTAAATCCATTTGTTTAAGCTTTTTATATTTTAAAAGTCATAATTGTAGCTACATTTTTTCAGTTTTGTTTGTCTTTTATTTTTTTATATGCAAAAGTTTAAAATTTTAATGTCAATGAACTGTTGAGTTTTTTTCTTAGACCTACAAATTCATTTCTCATATAGAGATAAGATAATATTTACCGGAATTTGGCCTTAGTTCTCATGACTAAGATTTTCTCTCTCATTTAATTCTTTAATCCCTCTAGTGAGAGTTAAGAATCTAAACTGATTTGTTCCAAATCACTAACCAATGATTCTGGCACCAGTTGTGAAAATTCCTTCTCTTCTCCTCCCGGTTGTAGTGACTCCTTCGTCAGATATTATTACTTTTTAAAACATATATATATATACACACATAATAAGGCTCCACTCTTGATCTAACTATTCGGTCTACTGACCTGTCCATTCTTTGATTACCTACATCTATCTATTAGACTTTTGTTGTATGTTTTAATATCAACTAGGGCACAAGCCTTTTCATATTTTTCTTAGCTATTCTTATCTGTTTATTATTCCAGATGAATTTTAGGATAACTACCAAGTCAATAAAACAAAAACAGTAGAATTGGACTTCTGTTCCACCTAAAAATCAATTTAAATATACACATAAAACATTTACAACAAAAACACATAAAATACCTAAAAATTTTCTTAAAAAGAAACATGTCGGCTCCTTCTACATTTTTTAAAATATGAAATTTTGCTAATATACAAATAAAGATCTGAATACACTGAGAAATATACCATGCTCCTGAATAGCCTGAAGACAGAAATTTTTCCTAAATTAATCTATAAAAAAGTAACTGTGTAAATAAAATCTTATCTTTTAAAATGAAAAATGGGTTGTCTTAACCATACACAGCTAAGATATCACTTTTAGGTAAATTACATTTCTACGCATAAATAGGAACTCCTTATGTACTTAATTTTAAACCATCCACGATATATTTGCTGACGTTCTATAAGTAAAGATAACGCACAAAATTTGTGTTTGCTCTATGGAGTCAAAAAGAATCTTGGTCTAAGTTACCAAAAATGTTTGAAAATTAGGCAGTTCAATATCTTTCATAGGCTGGGTTCCTTGGGAGGCAGTCCGAGACTGAGATTAAAGAGCAGAAAGTTTGTTGGTGAATGCTCTTGAGCGCCATACTTGAGGACGGGAAGGAAAGGAAGCAGCAGGAGGCAGGAGAGAGAAGTGGGGCTATGACAGTCTCAACAAAGCCTCAGCCAGGCCCCAGGGGTTCCAAGGCTGTGGTGGTCCTTCAGAGCTGTCTTGAGCTAGGGTGACGCCAGATAATTTTACTCCCATGTTAACCACTCATGGATGCAGGCTACCACGGGAAGGGAGTGTGACCTTGAGCTTTCTTCAGCTGAGATACTTCCATAAGAGGGCAGATAAATGAGGGCTTCCGCCAGGAAGGACATGGGCAGTGCCCCACAGTGTCCTCTATAGTATAAACTTAAAGCAGTCCTTATAATTTCCACATCATGTATCCTATATCCATGCATACTCAATAAATATTTCTAACAGTACAAAACAATTCTTTCCTTTTTTAAAGATTGGCACCTGAGGGGCCAGCCTGGTGGTGCAGTGGTTAAGTTCACACGTTCCGCTTCGGCGGCCTGGGGATCACCGGTTCAGATCCCGGTTCGGATCCCGGGTGCGGACATGGCGCCACTTGGCAAGCCATGCTGTGGTAGGCATCCCACATATAAAGTAGAGGAAGATGCACGGATGTTAGCTCAGGGCCAGTCTTCCTCAGCAAAAAGAGGAGGATTGACAGCAGATGTTAGCTCAGGGCTAATCTTCCTCAAAAAAAAAAAAAAAAAAGATTGGCACCTGAGCTAACATCTGTTGCCAATCTTCTTCTTCTTTTGCTTCTTCCCCCCTAAACTCCCCAGTACATAGTTGTATATTCTAGTTATGGGTCCTTCTAGTTGTGGCATGTGGGACGCTGCCTCAGCATGGCCTGATGAGCAATGCCATGTCTGCGCCCAGGATCTGAACCAGCGAAACCTCGGCCGCCAAAGCGGGAGCACGTGAACTTAACCACTTGGCCAGGGGGCCAGACCCACCATTCCCTTGTTTAGTGAAGCAGCAGAACAAAAAGAAGGCGGGAGGAAGAGCAAGGGATCAAGGTCCACCACACATTCTTGAACAGGGGACAGTTGTTTGTTGATGGTAATCTGTCCGTATTTTAAAAAATAGCTCACTTTCCTCACCTGTATGAAGCAGGGCAGGGGAGGATGGGACAGGTAGAGATGGAGGGGAGACCCCATCTGTGTGCCTGCTGAGGAAGACTGCAGGGCAGGGGACAGAAGGATGGTGACCGGACACCTGTCTGTGCCCATCTCCAAGTCATGTGTTTACCTGTTGCCTGTTTCACCCTCACAAACAACCTGTCGGATGGATACTATCACCCTCAGTTTCCAGAGGGAGGCTTTGAAGGGCAGAGAGGGGATGTAACTTAGTCAAGATTTCCTAGACAGCAGCTAAGCTAGAATTCAAACAGATCCTTCTGCCCTCCATGCTTGCATTTCTTTCTATTATATGCTGTAAAAATGAGGGATAGAACAGAACAAGACAATTAGAAATCATCTTCCCATTCTAGAATCTTCTTTAGCATTCAGTTTTATCATTCACTGGTTTAATAAGCATTTATTGAGTGATTACCAGGCCCTTTACAATTTATTGGGATTAAAAAGAATGAGTAAGGGCTGGCCCAGTGGTCGGGTGGTTAAGGTTCCTCGTGCTCCGTTTTGGCAGCCTGGGTTTCGTGGGTTTGGATCCCGGGTGCAGACCTACCCCATTCACCAGCCACTCTGTGGAAGTGTCACACATACAAAAAAATGGAGGAGGATTAGCACAGATGTCAGCTCAGCACTAATCCTTCTCAAGCAGAAAAAGAGTTGGCAGCAGCTGTTAGCTAGGGTGAATCTTCTTCAGCAAAAAAAAAAAAAAGGAAGAAGAAGAAGAATGACTAAAATACAATTTGGGTCATGAATATCTACTGAGCTTATCAGTCCTATTAATTATTAGGGTGTTTGCTATTTTGTTCCTATATCAGTGTCAAAGTAACTGAAATAATTATCCAATTAATTTCTTTGATGGCTTGCCCGAGTTACCTAAATGCATGACAAAATGGCATTTGAAAGACATTAAAAACCTAGGGTATGCCCGTGGGTGGATTTTTGGAGATGAAAGGAGAATATGCTGGCATGGACGGGGACCCATTTTTCTAATGGAAGCAAAGTAAAAGAATGTAATGTAAGGAGAGTAAAAATGCCAGGCGAGAGGGGCATTCCTGAGTTGTTTGTCGACTTTACTGAAGAACCTAAAATAGTAAGTTAGACACTCTTCATTCTTTCTTTTGGTATGGGATCCTGGGTACAAGCATGGGCTTTGCCACTAAATATACCCAAGTTCTAGTCTTGTCCATGTGCAAGATGCATGTGTGGGCAAGTGACATCCTCCTTAACCTTGAGCAGCTTCACTGGTAAAACAAGGATAATAATAGAACCTATCTCGTGGGATTGTTGAGTGGATTACATGAGATACAAGCTGACACAGAGGCTGACACTAGAGCTTACTACTTGTTAGCTCTTGTTAAGAATTAGTATTCTTCAGGGCTGGCCCTGTGGCCGAGTGGTTAAGTTCACGTGCTCTGGTTTGGCAGCCTGGTGTTTACTGGTTTGAATCCCGGGCGTGGACGTACACACTGCTCATCAGGCCTTGCTGTGGCAGCATCCCACATAGAAGAAGCAGAACGCCCTACAACTAGGATATACAACTATGTACTGGAGGTTTATGGAGAAGAAAGAAGAGGAAGATTGGTAATGTAAGATAGCTCAGGGCCAATCTTCCTCACCAAAAAAAAAAAAAAAGAATTAGTATCCTTTACTTGAACACTTGTTTAACTCTTTTTACCTTCAATATGGGAGACAGTAGACGCTGGTGGTTAAGAAAATGGTCTCTGGAACCAGACAACCTGAGTTCAAACCCAGGCTCTGCCTTGGGCAAATCACTTAATCATATTGTCCCTTGATTTCCTTGTCTGCAAAGTGGAGGTTAGAAGAGTTCTTACTCGAAGTGGTGTCATGAAGATTAAGCTTCTAGAGCAGCACCATATAGGACGAGCTGTGTGAATATTGACTGTCATCATCATCCTCATCGCCAGAAGCAGCAGCACTGCTTGGATTGTTAGACACTGCCCCTCTAGATCAGGTGATATTGGAAAACACACAAGCCCTCAGATACACATGAACATACTGGCATGTACACAACACACACACACACACACCCCAGCTACAAATAGTCCAAGCTGCTACAGTCACTTCTCCAGGGGGACCAGCAATGCACTAACGCCCCTGTGGAATTTTCCTGGGAAAGGGAGCTGCCTTCTGTAACACAATCTAAGGGCAAGATAAGACGAAAAGAATGAGCAGCCTGTGGCATAGCCAGCCCGGGACAAAGGGTAACACTGGTGGCCTCCTCACCTCCCTTATCAGCCTCCTTTCCTTCTTTGTGTCGCTGGCTCCCGCCCTCCACTGCTCTCCCGGGGCCTCTCCTGTGTCCAGTCCCTGGTGTCAGTGAATTTCTGCCTTGAGCCCTCGCTAAAGTATGAACTCTAATTAGGGTATTTGCTGATAACTTCAGGTGTGAAATCTCCCAGGGGGCCTTTTCATTTTTACAGGAGGAGGGGCAGTGCCTCTTTGTTGCTTCCCCCCCTCCAGACCTCCCCTTCTCCTTGCCGTCTGCCTGCGTCATGGGAAGAGCAGCACAGATGGAGCCCTGGGACTTTTCCTTCCGATTCCACCTGCTGCTCCTCTGGAGGCGCTGGGGTATACGTGCAGGGTTGGCGGGGACACAACCAACAGCAGCTGTTCTGCTCCCTTACCAGATTATGAGTCAAAGCAGGGGCTCCTATTTTGGGTTTAGAAAAGGTTCTCATGAGTATCTAGTCGGTCTCTTTGACTTCTCTCCTACAAGAAACTTTCACGCTATTAGTTGGAGAAAACAAGGGAGCCAGAGGGTGCATTAAAAAGAGGAAGGAGAAAGACGTTTACGTGAGGTCTTTGACAAGGTCCCTGAAGGGACTAGACCTGTCTCGGATGTGCCAGTGCAATGCAGGTGTCAGCTAAGAGTGACCAGATAGACCTTGAATGCATCATGGAAACAGCATTCCAAGCTGGGATGCTGGGATTTCCTCCGTAACATCCCGGATAGAGGTCTTCTAGCTTCTTGGAACTATTTATTTTGTTTTCAGGTTACTCTGCTTATCCTTTCTCCATCCTTCCCCTCCTCACCCTCCCCCTCCCTCGGCCACACGACAGGCACTGCAGACCCTTGAGAGCAGCTTCTCAGGCGTTCTCTCGGTAGCCACCGCCATCACCCCAGGCCAACGCCGGCTCCATCGGTCTTGTCTTCTCTTCCTCAGCACAGTACTCGGTCATTCCCTATATGTGTGTCGACAGTATGTCCTGCACTTTGAAATGTCAGATGTGTGGTCTGTGCTCACTTTGGCCATCTGTCGTGGGATCATATGTCCCAGATTTTGTTTGGAGATGTCACTCTGGACCTATAGGCCACTCCTCCAAATTCTCTAACTCTGACCCTTGGTCTTGTTCTCTTCTTGCCCCTTCAACCCATTACAACTTCCTAGATACTTTGCACTGGTACTTGTAAAATTTGCTGACCTCTAAAGAACTCTAAATATTGTTCTAAAGTATTGGTGGACATGGAACACGGGGGTGACCAGAATGTGTTAGGAGACAGTACAACTAATCTTAGGGGTGGAGGTGTGTAAGAAGGAGTGCAGAGTTAGGGTCCAAAGTTAACATAAAAGAGGAAAAGTGCATCCAGTCGAATTTACATCTGAAATCCTTTAAAACTTTGGGTCTTTCTTTTCCTTGATAAATATTTGTCTTCCGTAGATTATTTTTGTTTCTCTATCTCTTTATTAGTTAATATTTTTCTATGGCCCGCAATTAATTCTTCAATGTTTTCCTTGAGAATATCTACTCAACCTGTTGGTACTCAAGAACCAACACCGCTGGCATCAGCTGGGAGCCTGTTAGAAGCGCAGACTCTCAGGCCCCACCTTGGACCTACGGAATCAGCATCTGCGCTTTGCCCAGATCCCTCAGTGACTCCCAGGCACACTGAAGTCTGAGAAGGACTGGACTAAGCCTCCCAGCCACGTGCAAATACACTAGGCTTAAAAATCTTTAAATGGTGATGTTTTGTTGCAAATTTGCACCATTGTACACCAATCATTTTATCCTTGACTGTATGCATTGATTTTTTTTTTAGAAAGGGGAATATAGGTAAATTCAGGGACATTCAAGATGAGGGTGATGTACTCTAACAAGGACAAGGATAGAGTACTTCGCTATACTTCTAGGAGAAGTTGGAGGTTTAAATCTTCGTCACGTGATAAAAATGGTGATGAGGAAAGGAAGGGACATGAGCAGAATCCAAAGTAACCTCAGGACTGGAGCTGGAAAGGCAGGGGATAGCCTTGGAATGGCCATATTGGGTTGCAGTGAGAAAGAGTCAACAGGCACTAACCCAATACCCATGGTTGGAAAGCTGAAGCAACGTGGGGCAGGTAATAGAATAGCACGTGGACATTGAGCAAAGAAATCATGTGACTAAAGAGGATATTGAATTTTTTAAAGAAGTTGTAAAAGATGGACTGGAACTTTTCTGAGCCTCAGTTTTCCCATCTGTAAAGTGGAGGGTAATTTCTAGTATGCGGATTGTTGTAAGGAATAAAAATAAATCGCGTACAGGGCTCCGGCCAAGGTTGGCACATAGGAAGCACTCAACTGGCACAGAGGTAGCTGTAATTATTCTTTTGTGGGCTTGGAGAGACTGAAAGCAGAGACAACATCTAGGACGCACTTCCAGTGGTAATAATAATAGCAACAGTGATAGTGTGCGGGGCACTATTCTAAAAGTGCTTTACAGAAAGTAAGACATCCACTCCTCATAAAGGTCCTATGAGGTAGGTACTGCTATCTCCATTTGTCAGACTGGAACTGAGAGACAGAGAGGGTAAGTGACTTCCATAAGTTGCCATAGACAGGATTCAAATGCAGTGTGACTTCAGATCTGGCACTCTGGACCACCAGGCTATTCCACCGCAAGTGTTCCAGGGAAGACAAGGAGAGATGTGGTGGGAAGAATAGAAAAGAAAAAGAGGGACCAGCCCAGTGGCGCAGCAGTTAAGTTTGCACATTCCACTTCGGTGGCCCGGGGTTCACAGGTTCGGATCCTGGGTGTGGACGTCCGCACCACTAGTCAAGCCATGCTGTGGCAGGTGTCCCACATATAATGTAGAGGAAGATGGGCACGGATGTTAGCCCAGGACCAGTCTTCCTCAGCAAAAGAGGAGGATTGGCGGCAGATGTTAGCTCAGGGCTAATCTTCCTCAAAAAAAAAGAAAGAAAAAGAAAAAGAGGGGCACAACCCAGCCAGCAGTGAGAAAGAGAGGGCAGTGTGTGAGCAAACAGCCCTGGGGGACTATGCAAAGTCCACAATAACTCCGAGCTGGTGAGCAGAGCCAGAAGGAAAATGGCACTGATGCCAGAGATGGAGGCTTGTTTTGGTTTTGGCTTTCCATCCTCAAAATGGCTAAGGTTTGGTCAAAATCTCTTGGATCATTTTGGAGCTATAAAAATTATTTTTGAAAAATAGGGTTGCTTTTGCTTTTTGAACAAAGAACGTTCAGAACCAGTCATTCACCTGAAGCCTGTGTGTTCAGTGATTAGTTTTGTACATAGGTGAGCATTTCTCTCAAGTAGCACATATTTAAAGAGCATAAGTGGCTTTTTTTTTACACCCCATTGAATTTACACTGGTTTTACCTTCCTGTACAGATGGCCTGGTTTTCCTCTTCCTGTGCTTAATTCTCACTGAAGCCAGAGAGTGTTGAATGCCCAGGAGGATTCCGCAGAGTTAGGGAATACAGGAAGAGGAGTCAGATGGTGCTAATATTATAACAAGACTGCAGGGAACACTTCTTAAAGTTAGGATATTACACATAAAGTGTTAAAAACATATTTTTGCAGCATAGTTAATAAAATGGGAAGATGCAAGAAACATTAACAGAAAATAAAGTAGGAAACTAATAGCATATGCAGGATGATTTAAAATTAAAAGGTGAAATTTAAAAGTGTATATAAATGTACGTTATATATATTATCATATATATTTTTAAAGGCCAGGACTTTATAAAAAATATTAATAGTGGTTATTTCTGGGCAAAAGGACTTAGGGTGATTTTATTTTCTTTTTAAAATTCATTTTCATGTTTTGTACACTGTGTGTGTATTAATTTTATAATCAGAAAAATCCCATACCTTTAAAAAGAAAAGCAACATTTAGAGTTTCTCTTTCCTGCTAGGTGTTTAAATCTGAATTAAAGGTGCAGTTTCTGCTGAGATTTTTCCTTGGGGGCAGGATTAGTCCCCAAGATTTCTTCAGTTGTCGTGTTATTGGTTTGTTTCTCGAGCCTTAAGTGCGGGGAAGAAGCGAGGCGCCTCGTCTTTCACCAGCTGTTAATTGTTTAGCAGCGCTAAGTAGAATCGCTCTTCCTATTAAGTGGAAAAGTCAGCCTAGAGGGATGGCGGGTGGGGGCGAGGTGAAGGAAAACCCTTCCGAAGAGCCTTCCTCTTCAGCATTTTTCAGCGATGACTACTCCAGGGACACAGCCAGCTGCAGCCTACAGCTGTGTTTCCAGCTGCGCCTGGTGGGGCTGGAGGTTGCAAGTGTCAAGCCCTCTTTGCTTGGGCATGTACACTAGCCAGTAAATACGGAAGAGCTGTGGGTACCCGAATGTCTAGGGACGGGGCTTTCTGGACAACTTCCGGAAAGTTGAAGGTCTACGTTTCAGATGTCAGAAAGATGACGTGAACTAATACACATGAAAAGTGAAACTTGCAAAGCGCTATGTGGATGTGTTTGGTGAGATTACGATTACTTCTCTTCTTCAGCTCTGCAACTCTAAAGCTTGATCACCATTACTTTCACAAATGGAATAGACAATTTTTATCGCTTAGCATATTTTAAAATTCTGAAAACAACATTGCAATGACCGTGAAGAATGCTTTAGAACAAGAGAAAAAATGACCCATGATTCAAGAACCCAATTATTTCCATTTTGGGTGCTTTAAAGTGTTTATGCTTATATTATAAGAAAAATTAAACTATCTTGCAGGGAAAAAATATCATCCTCCTAAAATTGCGCCACCCTAACACAACTGCCATCTATTCTGTGTATTCCCTTCCAAGTGTTTTTCTAGAGGCAATATCTTAAATTGTAAACAATTTAAATATTAAATTGTAATGGATATAATTCATACTCTCGTCTCCTCTTGCTTTTCTGTTTAATATCATATGAAATAGGGGACAGTTTAGGGTAATGGTTGAAAAAATCCACGCTCTGGAGTCAGGTCAGAGCTTCTTTAATTCTCGTCCTACCAAGTGGAAAAGGCAAGTGAGCCTGGAGAGGGGTGGCTTGAAAGAAGAACCTTCAAAAGAGCTGTAAGTGGGGGTAACACCCACATCACAGAATTATTGTGAGACAGAAATGAAGTAATATCCGCAACACGGCTAATATATCCTCTGGGACATAGTAAGCTTTCCATAGATGGTTACTGAACCCTATATATGTTCTTACATAGACTTTATAAAAATTATTTTAATATCAATATAAGATTCCATCAGACAAATGTCCTATAATATCTTTATTGCTGACCATTAATTTTCTTATAATTTTTGAGCATTATAAACAATGCAGGACATGGCTTTTCCCACATTTTAGATTATCTCTCGAGGCTAAATAATTTAATGGAATTACTGTGTCCACAAACATTTTATGGATCCTATACAGCAAAACTGTCTGTCAAAAGCGAGGGGGAAATTAAATCATTCCCAGATAAACAAAATCTGAGGGTTTGCTACCAGTCGACTTGCCCTGCAAGAAATGCTAAAGGGCTCCTGCAGGTTGAAATGAAAAGACAATAGATGGTAGTTTGAAGCCACGTGAAGAAATAAAGAGCTCAATAAAGAGAAATACTTGAGCAATTATATATTCTAGTAAAATATAAAATTATAAAAATCTTATAATACTAGATTTGTATTAATACTAGGTTTTTAACTCCACCTTTCATTCTTTACATGATTTAAGAGACTATTACATTTAAAAAAGCACAATTATTTGTCTAAAAGCTAGTATTATTGCAACTTTGGTTTGTAGCTTCACATTCTGTTTTCTACATAATTTGAGAGACTAATACATCTTTCAAAAATTACTGCTTTATGTTTTTGGATGCACAATGTATAAAGACGCAATTTTACGACATCAAGAACAGGAAGGGGTGGGGGCAGAAACATAAAGGAGCAGAGTTTCTGTGTGTTATTGAAATGCATGTGAAATCCTCTTGATAACCACAAAGAAAATAACAAACAACCAATTCAAAAATGGGCAAAGAACCTGAACAGACGTTTCTCCAAAGAAGAGATACAAATGGCCAACAAGCATACAAAAAGATGTTCAACATCACTAATCTTTGGGGAAATGCAAATCAAAACTACAGTGAGATACCACCTCACACCCATTAGTATGGCTACTATCAAAAAAACAGAAAACAAGTGTTGGTGACAATGTGGAAAAATTGGAACCTTTGTGCACAGCTGGTGAGACTAGAAAGTGGTACAGCTGCCGTGGAAAATAGTGTGGCAGTTCCTCAAAAAGTAAAAATTTCCATATCCTCTAGCCAACCTCATTTCTGGGTATATAAACAAAAGCATTGAAAGCAAAGTCTTGGAGAGAGAGTTGTACACTCATGTTCATAGCAGCATTATTTACAATAGCTAAACTGTGGAAGCAAACCAAGTGTCCTTCAACAGATGAACGGACAAGCAGAATGTGGTATATACATACAGGGGACTATTATTCAGCCTTAAAAGGGGAGGAATATGCTACAACATGGATGGACCTTGAGGACATTACACAAAGTGAAATAAGCCAGTCACAAATAGACAAATACTGTATGATTCCATTCATACGAACCACTTAGAGTGATCAAATCACAGAAACAGAAAGTAGAATGGTGGTTGTCAGGGGTGGAGGAGAGGAAGAGCTGGGGAGTTATTGTTTAATGGGTATAGAGTTTCCGTTTCTAACATGAAAATAGTTCTGGGGTGGGCTCCATGGCCGAGTGGTTAAGTTCGCACGCTCCGCTGTGGCGGCCCAGGGTTCCTGGGCACGGACATGGCACCACTCATCAGGCCATGTTGAGGCAGCATCCCACATCCCACAACTAGAAGGACCTGCAACTAAGATAGACAACTATGTACTAGGGGGGTTTGGGAAATAAAGCAGAAAAAAAAAAAAAAAAGATTGGCAACAGTTGTTAGCCCAGGTGCCAATCTTTAAAAAAAAAAAAAGAAAATAGTTCTGGAGATGGGTGGTGGTGATGATCGCACGATACTATGAAGGTACTTGATACCGCTAAACTGTACCCTTAAAAATGGTTGAGAGTGTAAATTTTATGTTATGTATATTTTAGCACCATAAAAAGAAGCCTCTGAGAGAAAATCTGAGGAATGTACATGTATTTTAGTGCGTAGGGTTTATGAACTCTATTTTGACTACTTATTGGTCCTTTTTGTTTCTTTCCTGATTTTCAGCTCTGTTCTGTGCAAAGGAGTTTGTCTAATAGCTGAGTTCTAAATAGGTAAGGTCCTTTGGCAAATTATTTAATAGATTTCTTTGCCCTCATCCAGGTTCTTAACATATAAAATCACTATAATGGAGTGGGTAAAAATTTAGGCTCTGGAGTCAGAAAATGTCAGACAGGCCTGGGTTTGAATCAGAGCTCAAGTAACTACCTGTGTGACGTCGAGAAGTCATGTAACCTCTCTAAGTCTCAGTTTATTCATCTGTGAAATGGAGAGAAGTTACCTTTGGCACCTTTTGTGAAGATTAAAGACAAAATGCACATGTACTGATCCAATGCATGATGCCCAAGTAAGAGCCGACGCATGTTATTATTGTACTGAGAAGCTCTGGCACGATGGGGAGAGGATTCTCTCTCTCTGATTCTGCTTGGTGATGAGTTGGCAGTATCAGCATTGTACAGCTGGTTCACTTTGCAATGTGGAGTGGAAATACACCCAGAATGTTGCTTTATTGATTATTAGGCGATATCAACAAAATGAGGATTTGTGAAGGACTTCATAAAAGAAACAATGCTTTTTCAATTAAATTTGGAAAATAAGCAAGAAGAGAAAAAACCATATTTCACTTGCATTTAACATATAATCACAAACTAGGCCTGAGTGAGCATATGGCTTCTTAGAACAAGGGTGAAATAAAGTGTTTCAAGACCTAGTTGTGCAAAATTAATTTTCCCTAAAAGACCTGGAGATCAGATATTCAAGAGATACTTTTTAAGCAACATGAATATTTACGTTTGAAAATCTGCTTTCTCAAATACTTTTTATTTACCTTTTGGATGAAGCCTTTATGCACGTACACATACAAATATGTATTCATAGGTTTAAGTATGTGTGTAATCTTAGTTTGCTTACTTTTATTTTTTTTCACAGAAAAAAAGCATGCAATTGCAAAATAACCTTGGTGAACTCAATCCTTCATTTTGTATCAGGAAAGGGGTGTTTGGAGTTCCAGGTCACCCTCTCTCTACCTCCCTTAGCTACTCTCTTCCTCACTCAGGCTTAAAGGGAACGTGAGTGTAGAATTGATTATAAAGCATCTTTCTCTCAGAAGAAGGCACACAGAAGAGAAAGCACATGTCAATAAGCTGTACTAGTGTGTATTTCAAACATGACTGGGGTTGAAAACATATGTCCAAAGACTTGTACATGAATGTTCATAGCAGCATTATTCATAATAGCCAAAAAGTTGACACAACATAAATGTCCCTCCTCTGATGAATAGATAAACAAAATGTGGTGTATCTGTAGAATGGAATATATATTTATATTTTTATATTTATGAATAAATATATACATATTAATATTTGGTATATTCAACTCCGTGAATACACTTAATATAATAATATACCCACTGAGTTGTATACTTGAAAAGGGTGAATTTTATGGTACGTGGATTATATCTCAATAAAGCTGTTAAGAAAAAGGAAAAAGAAAGCACAATTAGGTTCTGACAGAACTGTTATAGTTCTTTCTTTTTATCACATCTATATACAATTTCACCATAGCAGAGTTGTAGCATTTTCATAAATAACCTGAAGCTTATTTACATAAAGCCAACTTTTTCTGAAAACATCTTTACCTTAGACATCAGAGTTTTTCAGGAAAAGCAGGAAACATTAACAGCAAATTTGCTCAAACCCTCTTGGAGGATTGTGGAAATGTTTGCACTCTCTATTCGTCTTCCCCAGTTGAAGCTTCTGAGGCAATGTTTGTTTTCTGAACATTTAAAGCTTCCTGGAGAGGTTGAAGAATTCTTATTATTAAGAGTGATGCCAAAACAGCATTATGCAGTTGACGTGAAGAATTAAAGGGAATGACTAATGCAGTTCTAGCAAAGTGACCTCTAAATTCTACCTCTGTTCTCCACTAGCATGTATGAGTCTTGTTTTCCTAAGCCCAATTTATTTAAGCAATGAACTTCTTCCAGAAATCGAGAAACCGTTGGGAAACCAGCAAGCAATGACAAAATCCACTCTAAAAACAAAGTTGAGTTTTTGATTGTTTTTCCATTTGATCTTCTTTAAGGATTAAAACGAACAATGTCAACAATATGCTCAAGTAAGGAATTAGGTTGAAATAATATTGCAGGCTTTAAGTTATGCAGTGTTTTTAATCTTATAGGTATGACAACTGATATTTTGGGGCTAGGGATCATTTGTTAATTATCAATAGAAAAATTCCTACAACGGAAAAAAACACATCATGTGATTAGATTCAGAGCTTATTTGGATCAGACATTTAATTATACTTATTGAGAAAAAGAAATTCTAGTCTATAAAACAGATTAGAAATAACAGCTCAAATCTCCTTAGCCTGCCAACCAGTATTATTATCAGAAATTATCTATAATATTAATGGGCTAATCCACTGTTAGCTCCTCTAAGAACATAGCCTCAAGAATAAAACAACCAGTCTTCATGCCACATTTTTAAGCTTTTAAAATTACTCCTAGTGGCCCCACCCTTGATGTGACTCCTCTGATGACTAGGCATCCATGACACCTGGTGAGGGTTAGGGACCACTGCTTTCGACACCTTTGAATTCACTGCATTAGACTTCGCTTTTCACCAGTGCCTCTCCCAGACGGTCCTCACACCTGTGGTTCAAAGTGAGGCCCTGTTCTTCCCTACAGCAGTGCTATTTGCTTCAGTTCTCACTACCTCAACTCTACTTGTCAAGGCATACTTTTTCTCTCCGTGGACCCAGTCTCTCCATTACTCCTTTGGCATGCCAACTTTGGGAAGAAATTTTCAAATCTCTCTACAAACCACCCACCACTCACAGACTGACAGAGCATATTAACCTGGGCCCAGCAGAATAGCTCTATCTGTTGCTAGGCATTCTACAGACAGCTGGGCTAGCTCAGTACTGAGCCACGGTGGTGTGTACAAACAAGATACCACTTCTCCCACAGTACAACCACGTCCGCACCAATTATCCGTTCTTCCCCCACGACTACTCTGAACTTCTCAGCCCCACAATTTCTCCAGCACCTGAGTAGTGTCTGAAAGATCTAGGGGCAACTCATGAGAACTTTCAGAGGGATTTTGAGTGGTCCAAAGGGCACAAAGATTAAAACAATTGACTAAGAATATCCAAATGGGAAACACTGTTAGGCTCTGCTCCCAACACATACATCCCCTGAATTTATCCCAAATTGAAAGATGAAAGCATAGAAGTCATCAACTTCATCACCTCCCCAAGCCAACTATCCCAGTCTATGTGCAATGATCCTGACTCTAATACCTCTCTGATGCATTTACCCCCACAACACCTCTATTCCTATCATATCCCAGAGCCTGACTCCATAATCTGATAGCAGAAATCCAAGTACATTATTGAAAAGATACTAGGGGACTGGCCTGGTGGCGTAGCGGTTATGCTTTCACGCTCTGCTTCAGTGGCCCAGGGTTCACTGGTTTGGATCCTGGGTGCGGACCCACGCACTGCTCACCAAGCCATGCTGTGGCAGGCGTCCCACACATAAAATGGAGGAATATTGGCACAGATGTTAGCTCAGGGCCACTCTTTCTCAGCAAAAAGAGGAGGATTGGTGACAGACGTTAGTTCAGGGATGATCCTCCTCCTCCTCAAAAATATATATATATACATACTAGAAGAATGGCAATAATCAAAAACATGGACAAGAAAAAGTATTGTTGAGAATATGGAGAAATTGGAACTGGGCTAATGCAAATGGTGTAGCCACTTTGGAAAACAATTTAGTGTTCCCTCAAAAAATTAAATATAGAATTACTATAGGACCTGGCAATTCCATTCCTAGGTATATATCCAAAGAATTGAGAACATATGGCCACACAACAACTTACATACAAATGTTTACAGCCACATTATTCATAATAGCCAAAAAGTTGAAAGAACCCAAACATCCATCAGCTGATGAATGATAGCCATACAATGGAATATTTTTCAATCATAAAAAGGAATGAAGTGCTGATACATGCTACTATGTATCAGCCTGACACATGTCATGGATGGACCTGGGAAACATTATGCTAAGTGAAAGAAGTCTTTCACAAAAGACCACACATCATAGGATTCCATTTATATGAAACGTCTAGAATAGGCAAATTCATAGAGATAGAAACTGGATTAGTAATTGCTTAAGGCTGGGGGGAGGAATGAATGAGAATTGACTGCTAATGGACATGGGGTTTCTTTTTAGGGTGATGAAAATATTCTAAAATTAGATAGTGTTGATGGTTATATAACCTTAAAAATACTCTACAAATCACTTAATTGTATATTTCAAAAAGATGATTTTTATGGCATATGAATTATATCTCAATTCAAAAAAAGGTTCTAGACTCCTGGTGCAATGTTGTTCGATGCTAGCATCTGGTTCACTGAGAAGAATATAAATGAGAAGAAGAAGTGAGAACTTACCTCCTTCTTCATGGAAGTCTCAGAATGCATTAAGACTCTCTACTCATGACCAAATTAACTGGAAAAGTGCCATCCCAGACAGGGCAGAGGTTGCATCCATGTAAAAGCCAGCCGTGGACGATATTTCCTGTCTCATGTATTTGTCCAATACCCTTTGTTTCCTCAACCCATCTAGGCTGGTTAGTCTCCATTTGCCACACCCTCAACCTCAGATCATTATCTTCTTTCCCACCTGAACTGTGCTTCTAGAGGTTGACCTTCACCAGTGCATTTCCTGGGTTCTCTTGCTTTTTGGGGGTTCCGTTGGGTTTGGCCAATGGGAGGCACCAGAGGTTAGATTGGAGGGTGAAAGTAAAGAGGATAGGATATTTATTCTTCCAGTCATCCTCCCCTCTGACCCCACTCTAACCCCTCTCCTCCTTATGATCCTGGAAATACCTTCATTTCTCCACAGCCATAGCTCCTGTCTGGCAATCCCTCTTCCACATCTCCAGTTCTCAATAGGCTCTACCTTTCTCTCCCTGTGCCTTTTCAGACCAAGTGGTGATAATGGCTTCCTGCTACTGCTTGTCCCAGATGCTTCATCTTCCCTTCTTGGTTCCTTTAATCCTGCCCACATCTGTTTCTTGTTGAGACAATGGCTGATATCCTAGTCCTTTCTCCATGTATCTCCCTGATTTCTAACTCTGAAGCTTCTTGGCACAACTTCCAATACCCACTTCTGAACTCTTTCCTTATTCTCTAGGGATAACCACATTGATGGATGGGGAGTGGAGAAAGGATTGCATATTTACAATTCCTTTCCTTCTGCTTTGTTCCTCAAATATTATTGAGAGATGGCAGTTACCTGGGACATAATGCAGGGCTTCCCTCTATCCAGGGTATTAATGTCTTAGAGGGACAGAGACAGAAAGGGCTCAGTGGGCAGCTTGACTGTGCACCAATGGAATTTTAAGAGACAGCCTGGTACCCAAGTTGCCCTGAAGCGTTTTGGACTCAGCTATAGTTATTTCTAAACCCCATAGCTTTATGAGTGAGGGCTTGTGTTATACAGACCAGCTGAGTTCATTTTTCCAGGAAAGGAGTAATTTTCAGAAAGCTAAGATAGTTTTGGGTCAAGGCAGGGCCTGACAAGAACCTATAATTATTCCATTACACAAAATACAGATCTCCCAATGTCAAAAGTTTATAACGAGTTAAATGCCCTATCTTAGCTCAATCAGCCCAAGACCACTAAAAACAAACACTTTGTTAGACAAAATCATATTTATTGAGCCTTTGCTATGGGGGAGACCACACACTAGAGAGACTGGGGGGCATCTTACCAAACAAAGAGGAAGACAGAGTTAGGACAGATAGAAGTCTGGGGAAGAGCAGAATTTACGCGAAATTTAGATCAATAAGTGTTTTGGTAGGCTCCAACCAAAGCATGGCTGCGTAGAGCGGTCAACGTCACATCCAGACTGCAAAGTAGACCCAGAGTCTTGTTTCCTTGGAAAAAAAGAAAGTTGAGATAGAAGTGGAATGTTGTGTGCAGAAACCCCTTATCTGCAGCTCTGCACCTGGGCTGTAAATTGAAATTGTTCTCTGTGTCAAATTAACCTAGATCCCGCCCCCCAGGCGAGAGTGGGTTTTTTTCATTTTTACTGATATCATTTTAAACAACAATTTAAGTCAAATTATTTGAATTTCTGATAGTCTCTGATTTTAGAGAACAAAGTTTCTCAGTGAGTAAGGAAGCGGTAGTCACTTGAACAACAGGGTTGTTATGACACTTTACAGCTGGAGTGTGTCCTCAGGGGAATTAGTGTTTCCTGTGCACTCTGCAGCTGGCTTTGTCGGTGTCTTTTATTCCAATGAGATGAATGGCAGGGCGGATTTTTACAGTCCAAGCTATTTTTCCTTTCTCATTACCGTCCCTTAATGAACTGCATTGGACTTGCAACATAAGCAAGAAATAAACTTTTGTAAGATTAAGCTGCTGAGGTTCTGCATGCTTTGTTTTGTTTTGTTTTGTTTTGTTTTGTTTTACCAGAGCATAACCTAGTCTATCCTAGATGTCATGGAAATTTCTGTTTTAATTAAATTCCCGTAAAATAAGGTACTGGCTCCAGGGTTGGTAGCAGGTGGCAGAAAGCTATTAATGGAGGTTGAAAAGATGTATATCCATATTATGCAGTGGCAAAACATTTGGCAAAATTGTCATCTGAGGTAATCTGGAAGGCACATTGAGTTCCTAATAATTTGTAGCCTTAGAAGAAGAGGTTGGAAAATAGAATGTTTATCACCTGCATTGGTTGCTGATGATTATGTCTGGCAAGGTGTTACAAGAAATAGATGAGCTCGGAAAAGAACTGGCCAGTTTGCAAGCAGGAAAGGAAATAGAGAGTGTCCAAATATTTGGGAATTTATAGGGTTGCAAAAGACAACCATTCTGAGCCTCAAACAGTAAAAAGTAGCACTGAGAAATGCTCTGATGACAGTCTGAATAAAACTCAGCCCTGTAGCAGGGATCAAATCAAGGTGCAGCCATTAGACATATTGTTAAAAATCTCTGTATGGGTGAAGGTGGCACCTGCTATGTCTTCTCAACTGGACAAAAGAGCTCAGGGCCAATGAACTAAAGGTGCGGCTCTCCCACGGAGGATAGACCCCCAAATAACTGCAATTGAGAGAGAGAGAGAGATGGGGATAGGGAGAAGCAGTAAAGCAAAGAAATGTAGACAATTCAAGAAATATGACTAAAGAGAAATGAAAACATATGTCCATTAAAAATGTATGCACAGATGTTTACAGAAGCCTTATTCATAACAGCCAAAATGTGGAAACAACCCAAATGTCTATCATTTGTTGGGTAAATAAAATACAGCATATCCATACAATGGGGTGTTATTCATCAATAAAAAGAAATTCGGTACAGATACATGCTACAACATGGATGAACCTTGAAAACCTTGTGCTAAGTGAAAGAAGCCAGTCACAAAGCACCAAATGTTCTATGATTCCATCTACACAAAATGTCCAGAATAGGCAAATCCATAGAGACAGAAAGTAGTTTGTTTGTTTGTTTGTTTGTTTTTGCTGAGAGAGATTCACCCTAAGTTAACATCTGTTGCCAATCTTCCTCTTTTTGTGTGTGAGCTGCTGCCACAGCATGACCACTGACGGCTGAGTGGTGTAGGTCCACGCCCAGGAACCGAACCCAGGTCACTGAAGCAGAGTGCACTGAACTTAACCACTGGGTCACTGGGGCTGGCCCAGTAGATTTTTGTATTTGCCTATTGCTAGGGGTAGAGTAGGGTGGGGTGGGAGAAGGTCGGGGGTAATAGGAAATGACTGCTAATGGGTATGGGGTTTCTTTTGGGATGATGAAAATGTTTCTGTGATTAGTGGTGATGGTGGCACAACTCTATGAATATACTAAAACCCAGTGATTTGCATACTTTAAATGGGTGAGTTGTATGGCATATTAATTATATCTCAAAAAAATAAATGACTAAAGAAAGTATACCTTGAAAAGAACTACAGGTGTACCTATTGGCATATGAAACTGACTGGACTCAGACGAGAATACTACTACATTTTTGAGAGAGCTAAAATGCTAAAGGGACCACTAGCCTAGAAAAAGAGAAACTGACTACTCAGGATTTAAAACAGCCCTGGGCCCCAGCCTTCTATGAGTAGGAAGTAGGCTTGGAAAACTGCCTAACCCCTAAAGAAGACATATTCATTAATTCCCACTTCTGATGAGGATAGAAAGGGTATCAGAAAGAGAATCTGACAGATGGTTCATTCAAGGGCTATGAAGACCAGTGGATTGATGAGTCCCTTCGAGGGGGCAGAATTGGAGCCTAATTAAAGAACTGAGGCCATCCCTGGGTAAGAGGCCCCCCTCGGGTTGGCTCAGCGGGATTTTAGAATCGCTACAGACCCGGAGCTCCGGGAGTATTTAGTGCATTTATCCTTCCCCTGATCCCCAGTATATAGTATACTGAGGGCTGATAACTTATCTTTTCAGTTCATGGCACTTGGAGCAAGAAGAGTCACCTCCAGACCTAATGTAGACATAGTGGGGCATCACCCCCGAGGAAGAGACCCCCACACGGTTCCCAGAGGTCCTGGACTTTAAGTTTGATGCTGTGGATAGACTTTTGGCTTGTCTCCCTCGGGATGAGTGTGTTTTCAGTGCAAGTGGGAGAGAGAACCAAATATTTGGAGAACACAAGGGCAGACTGTGATGTCAGCAGTGATTTTCAACAAATATTTCTGGTTCTCCCTGCTTCCAGCCACATGTTGGGATCACAGTTCTCTCCCACCTTGTGTAAGACCACGTGATTTACTTTGGCCAACGAAATGCAGATAAAAGAGATGTGTGAATTTCCGGGCAGAAGTTTTAAGAACCAGTGCACAATTCACATCATTCTCTTCCTTCTGCTAAGATGCCAAGCATGTGCTGAGATGGAGCATCAGTAAACCTGGGTCCACTCTACTGACACGCAGCGGACATAGAGCATGAATGAGAAAGAAATCTCATTACATTAAGCCATCAAGATTTGGGGTGTTTTGCTACCACGGTATAACTTACTCTGTCTGAAACACATAGTGAAATCAAATGCCCTAGGAAAGTGAAATGCATGCTGCCGTTTGTGCCCTATATTAAACAGATATCAATAATTAAGCCATTTCTGAGAGGTTCTTTCATTTTGTCCCACCAAAATCAGTCAAGCTTTCCTCTAGGCTGAACCAGTAAAGAGAAAGGCATTCATATACACAAGAGACCCCATTAGCACTTAAATATTTGTTCATTGTTCTGCCACGTGCTACTGTGACTTTGGGTAGTCCAGGAACTCTTTTTTCCATTTTCTCCAATGCCTATAGAATTCATATTTACATTGTAATTGTTTGAACATGGAAAGAGGGAACAAAGTATTGATTTAATTGTTTATCGTTTAGCTCTGGAGATTAATTCATTCTTTCATTTAGTAAATATTTATAAAGCATATAATATGGGCTGCTGCAGAGATCTTTCTAAGTATGAACCCATGCTTGCCAGCCTCCTTTTAAAAACACTTTTGAGGATGCTCCAAGACGGCAGCAAGATGTGTTTCATTAGTAGCATAGTTTTCTTCTTAAAACCCTACAGTGGCTTCCTATCCCTGTCAGCATGAAGTCCCCAATCTTCATGGCCGTTCATGACCGGGACTTTTTCCACTTCCCAGCTTTGTATCACAGCACATCTTCCAGCCCTCGCTCCACATCCCAACCACAAAGAATTATTCCCAGAACCCACCACATTCGTACACCTCCACGCATTCGTATATGCTTTGTCTTCTGCCTGCAACACTGTTTCTGGCTCTTCTTCTGCTGGATTAGCCCCATTTTTTCATGAAGACTCAGGTCAAGCACTACCTCCTCCAAAAAGCCTCCCCTAACTTCCCACCTGCATTTGTCCTCCTGGGTCCCCATGGCACCTTGTGCAGTCTCTGAGCATGTGTCTGACTGTTCTCTAAGACTCTGTCTCGCTGTCCATCTGGCCCACCGGACTGAAGCTCCCTGAGGCTGTGACTGAGCTCTTTGTCCCTGCACCCCAGCATCTAACAGTGCCTCGAATAGGTGCTGTGTCGATGTTTGCTGAGTTACTTGATGGAATCCAAAGCAGCCCAATTCTAGACCAAGCCCTCAGCTGGGTCTTGGCCCTTAGCAATGCCTTCAGCTTCCAGAGGACTCCAGGTGTCAGAGCCTGAGATAAACATCAAGTATCCAAAGATGGAGAAAGCTTTTCTTTCTTTGAATAAGTTCACAGTCAAGTCAGGGAAGCAGACCAACAGTTAGCTACAGTTTAACATTAGAAGTGCCGCCATAAAGTGGTACAGTAAATAAGAGAATAAAGATTTAGTGTAGCGTAGAATTAAGAGAAGGCTTGAATCCATACTTGGATTTGAATCTCAACGCAGTACTTCCTAGCTGTGTGACTTTGAGGATATTATGTTCCTAAGTCTGAGTTTGCACCTCTGTAATGGGGGAAATAGTTCTCAGGTAGAGACGAGACGGTATTTGGAGAGAGGGGTTACTGCAGTCAAGTCCCTATAACATAATAGCCATCATTTCAACCATTTGTAAGTGTGCAATTCAGTGTCATTAAATATATGCAAAATGTTGTGTAACCATCATCACTATCCATACCCAAAACTTTCTCATCATCCCCAAGAAAAACTCTGTACTCATTAAACAGTAACTCCCTCTATCCACCCACCCCTCAGTGCCTAGTGATCTCTATTCTACTTTCCTTCGCTGTAAATTTGCGCATTCTATATCCCTCACATAAGTAGAATCATATAATACTTTCCCTTCTTTGTCTGGCTTATTTCACTAACCCTAATATTTTCCAGGTCCATCCACGTAGCATATACCAACATTTCATTCTATTCTATTGTACGTACATACCACATTTTGTTTATCCATTCATCTGTTGATGGGACACAGGTTATTTTCATCTTTTGGTTATTGTGAATAACGCTGCTGTGCACATGGGTGTACAAATATTTGTTCGAGTCCCTGTTTTCAGTTCTTTTGGATATATATCTAGGAGTTGAATTGCTTGGTAATATGGTAATTCTGTATTTAACCTTTTGAGTAACTGCCAAATTGTTTTCCGCAGTGGCTGCCCCATTTTACATTCCTGCAAGCAACGCACAAGAGTTGCATCATCTCTACACCCTCGCCAACACTTGTTACTTTCCATTTTTTGGTGACAGCCATCCTAGCAGGCATGATTTACAATAAGAACTAACTGCAGCTTCCTGTACTTGGTGGCATAATTCACAGAGAAGATGGGTGGCCTCTTTGAAAATGAAAGATGAAGTTTTCCCTTCTCTCTTCTGCCAAGCATAGTCTGGAAAACTGGAAAAGAGGCTACAGTTCAGGGAGAGTCCAAAAAGAGAGGGGGGAAAATGGAGAATAAGGGTTGAGAGTAGTGGAAGTAGGAGGGAAGGCGAGGGTCCAGCCACATGGCAGGACTGAGATGCTGCAAGAGGCAGCCACAGGCTATGTTCTGAGGACAAGGATGGCCAAGGGACTTCTAAGAAGAGCAGAGTAATAATTTTAAAAGCAATTTTATAAATTGTATTTTATTCTGTTTTCTTGAAAAGGTGATAAGAGCCCATAGTATAAATTAAAAGCCCATCTTCCACTCCTGAGCTCCCAACCCTCCAGTTCCCTTCTCCTGAGCATCTGCTATGAGCAGTTTCCTGTATATTCTTTCGGAGATATTTGGTTTAGTGTTCAATTTGTTATTGCTAACTGGGCTGCAATGCAACATGCAACTTTGTTTCCCTCAAGGCCTCTGGCAAAAACTGCTCCCTTCGACTGCCTCATGCTGGTCATGTCCCATAAAGTTAAAAAAAAAAAGGCCTGTGTCCCATGTTTGGTATAGCTGAGAGATGACACAGGCAGCAGAAAAGACCCAACAGAGGTCAAGAATTCAGGAAGAACAGAAAAACAAAAGCAAGAAGAGACTATGAAAAAAAAAGTCTTTGGAAATGTACAGTAATCTTGGGGAAGATGGTATTGATGGTAAAAGCTCACGGTATTTTGATTTGCATGTTAAAAGATAGGGAGATCCTAGGGGCCTGCCCAGTGGCCGAGTGGTTAAGTTTGGCGCACTGCTTTGGCGGCCCAGGTTTCTGCTGGTTCAGATCCTGGGCACAGTCATAGCATGGCTCATCAGGCATCCCACATAGCACAACCAGAAGGACCCACAGCTAGAATATATATCTATGTACTGGGGGGCTTTGGGGAGATGAAGAAGAAGAAAGAAAAGATTAGTAACAGATGTTAGCTCAGGCGCCAATCTTTGGGGAAAAAAAGAGAAAAGAAAAGGAAAGATAGGGAGATGCTAGAAGCCTGGAAGACTTTGGGAGGCTCATTCAACCGATACTTGTGTTAAACAAATCATGGATTAAATACATCATGGATTAAAATCATGGATTAAATATCAGGATTAAATAAGATATTAGGTATAAAGCATGTAGCCTAGCACTGACATATGGTAACAAGATATTGTTTAGTTTTAGTTGTTTTGAACTTGATCAAAAGGATATAATGTTGTATGTATGTGATATTCTGAGGCTTGCTTTTTTCATTCAAGCTTTTATTACTAAAATGAATTGTAGTTCTTTCGTTTTCAGTGCCGTATAATATTCTGTTGTGTGATATACACAGTGACAGGCACTTTCTAAGTTACTTCATTTAATCTCCAAAACAACCTTAAAAATGGGCATTTAATATTCATCCTCACTTTGAGAGTAAGTTGATTAATAATATGAGATCAGGACTGAGGCTTGAGTCTCAACTCCCCCACTTTCTAGGCAAGTTACTTAACCTCTCAAGGTTGAGGCTTAATCTCCAAGCCTCAGTTTCATCTTCAGCAAAACTTGGATTAAAAGAAAGCCCCTGGGGGCTGGCTCCGTGGTCGAGTGGTTAAATTCGTGCACTCCACTGCGGCGGCCCAGGGTTTGGATCCTGGGCGCCGACATGGCACCGCTCGTCAGGCCACGTTGAGGCAGCGTCCCACATCCCACAGCTAGAAGGACCTGCAACTAAGATATACAACCGTGTACAGGGGGGATCTGGGGAGATAAAGCAGAAAAAGAAAAAAAAAAAAAAGATTGGCAACAGCTGTTAGCCCAGGTGCCAATCTTTAAAAAAAAAATTAAAAAAAAAAAAAAAAAGCAAGCCCCTGCATTGGGGGATTGTAGCCATTGCCCTCAGCCCAGTACCTGGGATATGGCAGGCACCAAACAATGTGAGTTGTGTTAAATTTTATTTCAAAGTGAGCCAACTGAGGCACGGGCAGGATAAGGAACTTGTTTCAGGTCACACAGCTAGCAATAGCAAACCAGAATTTGATCGTATCTCTGCAGAACTACACGGTCACGCATTTTCCCCCAGACCCGGAGAGCTTTCCATAAACAGTGTGGCATAGTGACAACTGGTGTGCAGCAATTACTGGCATTGTTGATTATTAACTCTTCTTCAGCAAATAGTGTAGTAAAATCTGTGATAACCTATTAAGTGTATTATTGCTTTTTTTTTTGTTTTTAAGAAGAAAGAATGCTTGTTTAAAATGCAATTCACTAGTCTCTCCCCTACAGCAAGAAGAAATGTTCTCTTGCTTGCTTCATTGCCTCTGATAGAGGCAGTAAGTACTAAACATTTCTTTTTGGAGTAGTTTATGAGAGAAGGATTTTTCTAATTTATGGGGCTCTTATGCCTTTTGAGAAGGGATTTTCATATTCCACATATTTTTTTTCTTTAGATCTTTCTTAGGGATCAGTTGAAAAATACAGTCCCTCTATCTGGAGCAGAAGGGTCGTGAACCATGAGTCCCACATCTCTTGAGAGTTTCCGTCACTTTAAAGGGGAAATACAAAGAAAATGAAAGGAAATAAAAAAGAAATATAGCTTATCTTTGGCTTGGAATACTGCATAATTCTATGATAGGCTACAGCGGATGGAGACACTGGAAGAAAATTCACCACTTACCAAACTTAAGGGGTGCTTTTCCCCTCAAGAAAAATAACCAGTTGCTTGCTGGAAGTGCATCCTTTAAATAGGCATCTTCAATATATTTGGTGCCTTTTATTGTCTGTTTAGACCAGATACCTCACTTCTAAAAATTATATTGACGCTTGATTTTGCCACATTTTCAGTAAGAATGTACGTAACTTTGGAAGTTTAAAGTTATACTTTGAAGACCGAGGAATAATTCCCCAAATCTCTGAGAAACAGATGATTCAGAGGATTGGTTTATGACCACTTGTCCTTTTATTTTTATTTTTTTATTTGACTATTCCTTCATTGAAAAGTTGAGGATCAGCAGTGAAACAGAGCAACGATTATCACCTCAAATATAACCCTCAATTTGATACAATCCTTCCTGAACACAAGTATATCCACCGGTAAAATATGCAATGTATCTTTTGGCTTTTGCATTAAAACATCAATTATTTTTGAGAATATTGGAGGACATATCCAACCGTGTAGGAAGAGGAAGTTTAATTTGAGGTCAAGTGAATTAGCGATTTCTCTAGAAACACACTGAGCAATATGGTAGCCACTAGCGGCATGAGGCTATTTAAATTCAAATTAATTAAATTATATGAACTTAAAATTGATCACTTATCCTTTTAAAATTAAAGACCTGTAGAACTAAGTTTAACCAAAGGTCAGCTTTTTTTTTTTTTTTTTTTTTTTTAAGGTTTCTTCCCCTAATTAAAAGATTACAATTTCTTTTTCAGGCAATTCAATGGCATCCTTGTTAGCTAGGGGACAGGAAATGGCTTGTTTGACATCCATGTCTGTCTTCCACTCTGATTTCTTCACCTGCTCCACCTTAGAGTTACCTGGAAGGACTTGAGTGTCTCCTCAGCCACACATTTAAGGAGACTTGACCTCTATGTCAACTTACTGTCAATCTTGAGGTTATTGGACTGTTCTGATATAAAGATGATTGGGTTGTAGACCCACTAACCTGTCATAAGGAGAGAAAAAGGTGAGTATCAAAAAACAGTGACTCAGTAACTAAACTTCAGGCTGTCAGAATTCTTGTTATCTTTGGGGTCTTGTTCTCTGGGAAGAATTTAGAGCCATGTTTTTAAAACCATGTTCAGTAGGGCCCTGGGTTAAGGCAGCACTCCTGGGCCATTGCGGAGAAGTGAAGCAGGTGGAAGGAGGTTGGGAGGCTGAGCTGTAAGGCTGTAGACCCCACCCCTGACGTTTCAACCAGCACAGCTCTGCTTTTATCCGCTGTATAGATTAGACTTTACGTCAGATATTTTTAATATAATCAGATGAAAAAGTTGAACTTATCAGAACTCCTTTCAGGAAAAGTACTGTAAGTGGTTAGAAAGAATACTAAGATAAGGCATTTAGAAAGGGTGGGAGTAGAAGTGAGATCTTCAAAAGCAGAATGAAAATAAAAATATATGGCCAGTAACCTGCCATGGCAGGAGAGCGAGTCCTGATGACTTCAAAACTTCTGTTTGTCTGAGAGGGATAGGCAGCTTTGAGGACAGAGTTGAACAACACACGGGAATAGGGCACAGGCTGTGTACAGTATGGGAGGAAGGGCAGACAGAAAGAATCTCCAGTCCACAGCACAGCCAGAGCAACTTGGGAGAAGAAATATGTCAAATGGGATTTTACGAAGCTGCACACAGTGGGCTGTGCCATGCAAAAGTCTCCTTTGCTATCTAACCCTGCCAACACCCCAGATAGCATTTAGTATTTAATAAATAATAATGCTTTGGGGCTTTCATTGTGAATAAATCCTTTTAGGTGAAGGCAAGAGATGGTGAGGTTTGCAAACTGATGGTGTAGAGAAGAAGCAGAGCCACGCATGTTTCATTTGGTGATTCACCGGAAGGACTCCCAAAACTCAATAAAAGCTAATACTTGCTGCTAAGACTTATACAGCAAAGGACACAGAGCAAAAGCAACAGGAAAAAGACACGCAACAGTGGAGCTCAGAGAGGTCCAGCACAGGCTTCTGAGATCTTCCTTGTCCAAGGCCAAACAGATGGGCTCTTTTCCTAGCAGTGAACTACAGGGACTCTACAGTCTAGATCCCGGGAAGCCCAAATGAGTCTCAAGGTCCGGGGCTTTAATGGGGGGCTGGTCATATTCTGTCTGGTGGGCATATTCTGCTCTGCAACCAGCCTTGGTGACAAAACTCAGGACCCCAACAATGAAACCAGGTGCACATCATTAATCTTGGTGTTTGTGTAAAGTAACCTGAAAAGCCAGTAACGCATGGCTTTTTCAGCATGGACGATTTCTTCAGGTATATATAATAAAATCATCAGTCACTAACATAAGGAACATTCTGAGGGCCACATTCCCGGGAGTTGGCCAAGGGTCACTCATAGTTCCCTTGAAGACGTAAGTTGTAAGCAATCAGAATTGCTGTGTTCATTTTGTCCTCACAATCCTATCTGGTTAGGATTTGAAAAAGGCTTTCTTCACCACAAAATCACTTATGTGGCAGAGGTTAAAGACGGCTTCTGCCACCTGGAGGCGGATGATGGACTAGGCAAGAGAGCCTTCCTGTCGTAGGCTTCCAGTTGAAGATAAATTAACTATAGCTTTTAAGTCAGAATTTTTAATTTCACGGTACTTGCTGTATTTATTTTGCAAGCATTTAGTGAACTCTTGCTTAAAAGTTTGAGCCTCACCTCAACTATGCTGCAGGAAATGAAGAGCATATTTATTCACTCAATTATATTGAATATGTATGTTCTGTTTGCTAGATACTGTAGTGAGTGTTGGGGCTAAGTTAATGAAAAGACGGGTAGATGTTTGCTCTTATGAAGCTTACAGCTCTTCTGGGGGGAAATCAGAAAAAATGTGATTCGAGAAGCTCTAACCCATAGCTGAGGCAAAGTCATAAAAGACTGATATTCTACCTGGACGTCTAGAAAAAGGAAATCCAAAGAAAATGAGTTTATTGGTATTTCTAGGCTGTTCTATGAAACACTTCCTAACTACAGTAACCAGTTTGCCTGGGACTGACGGGCTTCCCAGGATGCAGGTCTTCCCATACTAAAACTGGCGCAGTTGTTGACCCTATTTCCAGCCCGTGACCATTTCACTCCTTCTCTGAGAACTATTCTCCCAAACACAGCAGTAGGGCCTAGCAGTCATGTTTGTGCTGTCACCCTGCCCATGTGGCTGTATTAGAGATCAGGACCCATTATTAGCCAACGTGCACCTCGAGAATGTGGCTGAAGAAATTGCTCAGCATCTAACTGCAGGGGCCGGCCAGGTGGCGCAACGGTTAAGTTTGCACGTTCCGCTTCAGCGACCTGGGGTTCATCAGTTCGGATCCTGGGTGCGGACATGGCACCGCTTGTCAAGCCATGCTGTGGCAGGCATCCCACATATAAAGTAGAGGAAGATGGGCACAGATGTTAGCTCAGGGTCAATTTTCCTCAGCAAAAAAAAAAAAAAAAAAAGGATTTGTGGCAGATGTTAGCTCAGAGGTGATCTTCCTAAAAAAAAAAAAAAGCTAATTGCAAATCTCTGTAGTGAAGTCTCACACACTTCCCTCAGTGAGGTCTCTAGAACAAATCCAGTGTTTGACCTTTTGGAAGCCCGTTTATCTTTTAATTCTCTGAGGTACCCTAATCTCCTAAATTCTCTCCCTCTGCTACCATTTTTGCTTAAGCTAATTTACATGTATTTCCTGTACTGTTACCAGAAACTTAACTAAGCCAATTCTCCAGGTGAGGGTACTGTATTTCCAAGTCAGGACCAACAGCTCTGGTTCTTTAGTGAGAAATGTTCCTAGAATATGCCTCAGGCTAACCGGAAACATCTCTTGGGAATAGCTGGCTCCCTGGTTATGGAACTGTATTTTCATCTCTTGAGTGGACCTACCCACCAAATATATTTTTAATTTCAAATAAATTGGCATTTTTATTTCAGTGTCAATTTTTTTAATGGCTTAATTGAAAGTGTACCAGTTCTGTCAAAACCCAGTCTGACACGTAACCCCACCCTCTTCCCCATGGCTGTGTTAGTTACACATGGTAGTGTTCAATTAAAGCTTCTCAGATGAACAACTGAAAATTCCACTAGCCTCGTTCTTCAATTCACGTTTGTTAGAAATTCTGCTGCACTTTCACAAAAAATTTCTTCCCACTTGACCATCCTTAATAACTGGCTATTAGTTTCTTACAGAAAAGTTCCCTTGCTTTGGAACCACTCTCAAGCACACCTGCTGTTCCAACTTCCTTTTTGATTCAGCTTTAGGCATCTCACTTTACAAGCCCTAAGCTTTTAAGGCTCTCAGCAGGCCATACCTGAACTATCCTGTTTCTCTCAGTAATTCTTTTCACACCTGCTGCCACTCGGGTAAGCCTGCGCATCCGTCAGTTCATCTGCTAATTCCTCTCCAGCTAGAAGCACTACCTCTCCTTTCCCTGACTAGTTCACCAAGCCTGAACTAATCCTTTTCCCAGGCCTGTTTCAGCATCCCTTAATTCTAACTGTGCATCAGAATCACCTGGGTAGCTTTATGAGACGAAATCCTGGGCCGCCCTCGCGATCTATGGAATCAGACTACATAAGCATGTGCTCCAGAAAGCTGCATTTCAGAAAAGTTCCCCAAGATCCCGATGCACTACTGGCCTCCTTGGAGCAGACCTAAGCCTGGGTCCTGGAGATGCCTCTTCGCAGTTTTTTTCCATTCCTCCTCACACTTGGTAAACTTTAAGAACTTAAAAGCAAAATACACTTTTTTTCTGACCATTCTTTATAATTACTAACATTATGTGACACCTACTAAGTGCCAGATGCTGTATTTAAAATACAAAATACATGAGACCCCACTCATCCCACTACCTCAAAGAAAACACTGCTCCTCAGGATTAAGCATGTATTTATTTTAGTTCCGTTAAAACAAACATACATTGTTTCATTGAAACGGTGTAGCACTCTTTGCCAACAAGTCACACTGAATTGTTGGCCTCTAACAGTACAGTGGGGATATTTACACTGTATACAGAGAGTCAACACACCCAGGTTCTCAAAGGTCTTTCATTACACTAGATCACATTTGATTTCATTACACTAGATCACATTCTGATAACTACTGCATTTTGAAAATTTAGACCTTATTTAAAATTTAAATCAGAGATCTTAACTTGCACCAAGTTTTCATGAAAAAATATGTTTAACCAGTCTGTTTATTGCAAATACAATTTAAATATTTTAAATTTTTAGTGTTTACACAATCTGTCAATTTGTTAATATTGAAGTTTCTGTACAGGTACTTTTGGGACAATTCTTATAGATACATAATGTGAATTCATCAAAATGCAGTTAAGAAACTTACAGGAATATATACACTTAAACCCAAGACCCAAACCTGACATTATATACAACCTATTTACAAATACATATGGACAGACAATGTATGTACATAGATTATCATAAATATTGAAAAATAGGTTAGCTTTAATGGATTAATGCTGTTCTATAAATAACATTACAGTTATAACTGAAACATCCACGGAAGACAGTAATGCAAAATGAGGTGACAAGACAGTGGTTTTAATACTGAAGACTGCTCATTCATGGGAATTCACTGTTTAGGAACCTCAAGGCAGACAAGATAGCTCCAAGAAAATCATGCAGTGGAATTTACCCCAGGCTGTTGACTTTGAATCTCCAACAGCCAAGAGGACTGGAGGGGCCTCCCCACATCCATATGCTGTGAGAGGAGGGTTCTTTTTTCCATTCTTTCCTGGTTGCCATGGTATTTTCTTCCGTATGAAAGGATGTAAACTGTAGAAAACAACTCTCTACTTGTTTATATCTTAGATATAAAATCAGCAACTCTCTCCAGGAACTCAAGCAGAAGCGCCGATTCTTGGTCTGAACTAGGGGTGAGGTTCTGGACTTGAAGGGAGTGCCAAAAACCCAATTAAATGAAAGCAGTGCCGTAGAATCCATCTTCACTGCCTTTCTAGATGGTCCCCGATGACTTTATTTTCGTAGGAACAAACAAAAAATGGACCATTGGTTTCACCCAATGTAGCACTACAAGACGTCTTCCAGTTCCACAAGGGTCTAATTACAGACACATCTTTTCTGTAATTTAGTCACATATATTACAAGAATGCGTAACAAAAACCATGTCTGCCACGTTTCTGGCCCTTGCCTAAAGCTCAAAATATTTAGTTCAAGAGAAAACCTTAGAGCCAGATGACCAATTGATGATTCCATTATTTGCTTCCCTCAACCACTAATGGAATTACGTATATTCGATTTTAGACATTATGCCTGATGAGCAAAGTACCACATTATTTAATAATATATTCACCATACACTATAACATACAATAAATGTGCTCTTAAAGCCAAGTAATTTTTTCACTTCTAACTGGGATGAAATGGAAGGGTGAACATGCAGCTGGACCAACTACTTACACTCAAGTTGCACTGTTTTCCCTAGCTAACCACATGTTGGATGTAAACAAATAATTCTATGTTGTACAAGAATGAGATGACAATCCAGTGCAAATGAGTTTCTTAAAAAGCTTACTGCATGAGAAACCCAGTGGCCTATATGAAGAGAACTTATACCAAATATCGGTTTAACTGTGGATTAGACCTCTACTGTAGACAAAACACAAACACGACTAAGCCATACAGAATCAAGTAATTCACACTTCCAGTAGCAAATGAGCATTTTGAAAAGCTGTACTCTGGATAGAATAGTTTTGGCCTATAGCCATCAAATGCCCATTTTCCACTGCTGGAAGCAATGTCAAAAAAGGGCTGGCCCAAAAAACCCGGAGCTGTCAAGACAACTCTGGAGACAGATGCAACTGAATAAACCCTGTTTTACCCAATTGCACTATTTGGTACCTCAAAATTAGTTATTTTACTCCCCACGAAAATATCTGCATTATCTTCCATTCTAAGAGATTGAAGCCATTAATATTTCAGTCTGAATGAATCAAATTATTTGGACACAGAGAAGAAAAATGATGAACAGAGTTCACCTGATTTGGGTATAGCAATAACCAATCGATTATCCTTAATGGTGACGTTTGAATGGAAAAAACTACGCTCCTATTCGTGGTACAATTTTTCATGACATCATTTTCTCTAAAAGCTATTTTGGGTAAAAAAAGTATTTGGCTTATTATGCCTACAAAAAGGCAGATCATTTTGTAACACGAATACCTGTTTTTACATATTAATGATATTTTTTTAATGGAATTTACTGACAACCGTTTTCGGATAAAGTTCAGAAAAAGCAATTCAATTTTTTAAAAGCAAAAGAGTGCTTTTGAGGTCTTTAAATATTTTTGGTACAAAAGAATTATAGTGTTTTTCTCAATGGTTATTTCAATACTTTGCTATGAATTAAGAATTGTTTCTCACATCGAATGGTTCCATTAGGCACATTCAAGTAAAATCATAAAATATCCAAGTTAAACAATGACAGAGCCAAACATGTGGCTTGATAAAAGAGTTCGTCCATTCTCTGGAATGGAATAAAATTGTCACTTCCGTTAACCCGAGACTCGTGGTTTGGTTGTTAATATCCATTTCTATCATACAGAACAGTTTCTTTAAAAAAAAAAAAAAAAGTTCATTTATTCTGCACTCAGAAGAACCAGCGAGGAATCTGCACTTCAAAAGGAAGTGAAACTGAAAATATTAGGTGAAATTTCATAATAGTTGAGAGTTGACTCAACACTGGCATCAAATGGACTATCGGAGTTTTAGTGGTGACAGTTAATGGCCACCTCCAGGCGCATTGTGTACCCAATCCAAAACAATCAAGGCCATGCTTCCAGTCATCACCACGATGCCACTCAACAGGAAGCACACAGCCTGCAATGAGCACACAGAGAAAACTGATCAGCAAGCAACAAAACGCATCTGCCTAAAACTCCTCTTCCTACTTTTAAAAATGGGCTTATAATTACTAACATTATGTCACCACTATTTTATAGAGCTACAGTTTTACCTTGCTAGAGATACCCAAGTCATCCTAAAAGGCAGCCTGAGTCAAAGCCAGAGATCTTTCTAAGAGACACTAGTAAGTTTACTCTTCATGCAACCCTTCAATTACTGCCACTCTATATTTGAGTGAAACAAAATGACAATTGTTGGTTTATAAACAATTCTAGTACTTCAGTCGGAATAGAATGCTAGTGGAGAATAAGGACGTGGAAAGCAGTCTTGTTCCTAAACATCCCCACCACTAGGATCATTTGTGGTTCACATATTATACTCTCTCTAAAATCAGTCGTTACGACACTTTAAAGTACTAGGATGTGCTTGAAAGTACAACTGTCTCCCAGAGCTTTGCTTTGAAGATGGTTAGCCTTGTTTGACTGAACACTCCATCTTTTTCTCTTTTATACGCTCAAAGCCCATTTAAGTGCCTGTCACACAGTAAGCAGCCCAACAAATATTGGTTAAACAAATGTTGAAAAGCTGAGTCAGTGTCTTTACGCTCTTAATCTCTATTCCTATCTCTAAAATATCTAATGTCTTTCTTGCAATTAACTTAAGCACATATCTGATGGCAACTGTCTTTCATCTCCCCTCCCCCAATCTTCCACTGTCACAGAAATATTTATTAGAAACTTAAAGTGAAATGACAATAAGTGACAGCTAAGAGACTTAAATTAAAATCAGTTGAGGAAATTCTGGTATTGCAGGATTATTACTGTTTCTACAGTCATAATCTCTCACTCACCCCAATCTTTTGTATAGATTTCATAGGTTCTTTCTTCACCAACTTGATATAGAAGGCAGATGGAAGAATAAAGATCAACATGGCAGCTGCAGACGCACCTGTAAAAGAACATTGACCGTTTCTTGAGAATTCAATAAATCATTTGTTATTTTTTAAATCTGAAATCCCTGATATTTGAATCAACTTTGATACTTTGTAAAACTTACCAATGAAACCAAAGATATCTCTAATAGTTGGGACAAAGATGACAAGCAAATTGGTAAATGCCAAGATAGACACTGTGATGACAGTATGACGCCACCAACTGAAATCTTTTGCTGGACACAACAACTGAGTTAAGGAACTCCGGATCTGCCAAAATAAATAAATAAATAAAAACTCCAGTTTTAATTAATGAAAAAGCCAAACAAAGAAAACCCAAATAATAGGAAATACATCTAAAACAAGCAGCTATTTAAATACTAAAATTGTGCCCCTCCTCTGCTGCTCTTTTCTTAATGTCTAAACACTGAAAGATCATTTTCTATCTTTAATTATGGAAACAAGGCCCCAGGATGTTTTGAAAATCTACAAAGTATTTTTAAAAAGCCCCTTCAAAACTGCTATCTACTTGGTATTGCTCCAGTAGTGTTTTCTTCCCCCAGAAGACGAAAATCTCACAAATCATTACATGTTTAAAAACTCACTCCTATTGAAAGGAGAGCAGGTGAATACTTACCGGGAAAATAACTACTGGTACTGTCAGGGTGACAGCCACTAACACAGCCAAACGGACGATGAGAAGAAGAATGTCAGTCCCCACGACAGAAGAGTAGGTATGAAGCAGTTCTGACTCCACGCGTTCTATGGGGAAAGACACACACACACACACACAAAAGCTTCAAGTGTGCTGTTTTCTCTGGAGATTAGGGAGGAAATCTAACTTATGGTACAATTTGCACCAAAGTTATTAGCTACTCATAAAATGACTGTGAACTAAGAGGCTAATAAGATTAATATGGAATTAGGGTTAATGCAATTAAAATAACATTGAAGGAAAACTTTTCTAAATTCCAAGTAGAGATTTAGCCACATGACCCCCATTAAAAACAACATGAGCTAAATAGCTAAATCCCACGGTTTGGCTTACAGTTTGGGTGTGTTGTGTAACATGAAGGTGACTGGACAGGAGATAGGCAGAACGAACTTAGATGCAAGCACATTATATAAAAATGCCATCAAATGGCCAATGGTATCTTTTTGAACCTGGATTCTAGAAATTACTGATTAAATATACATAGGAAATTCTAAGCTCTAAATTCAATTTCTCATTACAAATATGAAATACACTAAAAAACAAACTGAATTTTTAAAGTGACAAACTATACATACAAAAGCATCAATTTCATTATACAAAAGTGTCAATTTCATCCTACTAAGGTTTTTCTTTTTTTGTAAACTAGACATTATTTACCGTAAAATGTCAGGTAGCCAAAGAGAGCAGCAAGCAGGTACATGAGAAACATAGCAAAAAACGAAATCTTGGACACATTCATCATTCTTCTACGGCTGCGCCTACATAAATTCAAAGGAAAATACAAATATATACTTTAGCCGTAGTCATAGCAGTAACCTAATATGTTTGCAGTTTTTCCAATAAATTTTTATACAAATAGGTAATGTACTCACTCTTTCAGCTCTTCGTAAATGGGAAGAATAGCAGGATGACAGACAAATGAAAAGGTCAGAATTGGCACAGCATAGACAGTCTGCAAAAAATGTAAAATCTGACTTAATACCTTAATGCAACAAACTCGTGTTACCACAGTTCTGCAATTTCTATTTTATAGTAACTAATCTTAGAATCAAAACCTAAATAATTAGTTTCCCATTCTTCTAAATCGTTCACTATGACCAATATCCTAACTTCTGCATGTGCAATTATTAACATCGTGAGTATTTCACTTCTCAATCTATTTTAAGATATAAACCAACGCTTTCTGTTCAGTCTTCAATAATGAGCCAATCGTGATTTCTAAAGAGCAGCTATCACCCCTCCGCCTTTTACTTTGGGAGTTATTTTTCAATTTCCAGGGGGGTTTACCTCTTTTCTTCCCCAAAATCTTCCTTTGAGAAAATAAAGATTCCATTCAGTTACCTGTGAGTTGAAGATAAAGTAACGTGGTCTGCAAGAGTCACCCTCAGTCATGTTAAATGGCACAGCAGGTGGAAAAGCCGCTGGTTGTGTCAGGCTGCTGTTGACTGTTTCATTAATTATCAAAGCAAGTTCCATAGGACAAGGAATCTGAAATTTCTTGCAAATCACCTGAAAATATATTATTTTGCACTTGTTAAACTGAACAATGTAACAGGGCTTATAAAAAAAACCACTAGCTTGGGGCTGGCCCTGTGGCCGAGTGGTTAAGTTCGCACGCTCCGCTGCAGGCGGCCCAGTGTTTCGTCGGTTCGAATCCTGGGCGCGGACATGGCACTGCTCGTCAGACCACGCTGAGGCAGCGTCCCACATGCCACAACTAGAGGAACCCACAACGAAGAATACACAACTATGTACCGGGGGGCTTTGGGGAGAAAAAGGAAAAAATAAAATCTTTAAAAAAAAAAAAACAAAAAAAACCACTAGCTTGAGAGAAAAGTTATACCCACCACGATCAGAAAGAACATCATACACATCAAAGAAAGGCCACTGGTATATCCCAAATATCCTACAATGGAGGAGGGAAAAATCAGGATTAGTTTCATGAAATAGGTTTAGGGAAAATATATTTTCTCCACTAAATAACTCAATTCTCCTTGGAAGATTTTAGTGTGCATACAATACTGAATTTTTAATTCTTACACACTAGGATATATATAAAATTACTTAAAAATAATTGCTAATAACTAACATAATAAAAACTTTCATTTTTTTTACTATTAGTTACAAAGCACAAGATATCATAAAATGTCAACGAAAATATTTTGGCCCCATAGTAGCGATCCTGCTAGGATTTTGAAATTTAATTCTTACACACTAGGATATATATAAAATTACTTAAAAATAATTGCTAATAACTAACATAATAAAAACTTTTATTTTTTTTACTATTAGTTACAAAGCACAAGATATCATAAAATGTCAACGAAAATATTTTGGCCCCATAGTAGCGATCCTGCTAGGATTTTGAAAAACCTACAGGTTTGTAAGCTATAACTCCCAAAAGTATGTTTCTAGGGCTTTTTAGCTCTCAGTTTTTATTAAGAGAAAGCCAACTGGCTGGTGAGAGGCTTAGTGCAACTCTCTTTAGAGCCAGGTTTGCTCACCTAAATTTCTCAGCAGTGATAAAGGAAGGATGAGCACCAATGACACCAACAGAACCAAATAGTCACCGTTCAAATACCACAATCTGAATTAAAGAAAAGAAAAACAAGGTTAAAGCCAGTCATGAACAACATATGCATCTTTTCACAGGACTCACTGTATAGAAATACTATAACAATAAACAAACAAACAAACAGGTTTGGAAAAAGTATTGCTTATTTCATAAAGCCTACAGATAGGAATAAATTTCCAACTGTTCACTAGATGAGTATTCCCTCAGGTTAGAAACGGGGTAGGAAACAGTGTAACTCTTGTCCCACTGTTTGCTCTGGGAAGGCTGCCAGCAGATTCATAACATAAAATGCTTCTTAAAGGCTTGATACTAACGTAGGCAACAAAGCAGCATTGTTAAGCCAGCAATCTTATCGTTAAGCATTTTTAGAAAAATTGTACACCAACTTTGTCATAGCTTTAGCTTGCAATTTTTAATGCTAGAAACAAGGAAATTTTAAAACAAGTTTCTTTCAGACGTTTGTTAGCAAATGTACTTATTAAGCACTTCAACAAGGAAGTTTTTTCATACTTAAAATACAAAGGCAAAAACAAAACAAGAAAACCCAATCCCCCAAACCAGGACTCATTCCGGGGTGTTAAGAGTATGTTGTGACATCTTGACCCACCTTGACTCCAAAAGTAGTCAAAAGATCCTCTCTGAATTCAGAGGAAATATTACACATCTCCTAAGAGTTCTAGAATGTCTTTCCTCTTTAGGTAACCAACTATACCCTCTTTAAATCACTATTTTCAAACTCTAATTGCCCTGTGAATCCCACTCCACTCACTTCAGCAACAAAGACCCCACAGAAAACTAATATTTAAAGATCAGCTCGTCAAATTCAATTTCTAAAGCTGCAGAGATAACCACACCTCTGTACTTTGAGATAAGCTACATGTAAGTGGGGAAGCAAATTATCCCTCTCCGTGTTTACTTTAGATAAAAACCTGTTAGTCCGCTGAGATGAATAACTTTGCTAGGATAAGGTTTCCACAGCATGGCCATACATTTTCTGGTATTATGTATTTAAAATAGAATAAGTTTCAAGAACTTCAAATTTATGAAAATCAGAAAGGCAATGATTTTTAAAGTAATTCAAAGGTTCAGTCTTAACTTAGGTTGGGCTATGTGTTACACAGCTATAACTTCTTAGAGAGTGAATATGAAGAGATGTGAAGTTCTGGAAAATCTGTTTTCACATGCAGGTTAGAAATTAGCCACAGTTATAAGACTAGCTATCATCTTTGGCCTTTCCTTCTCAGAAGTTCAAATCAGTTTATGGGGGACTTCTTGGTCAGTTTCAATAGGAACATTTATTAAAAATAATTTACTGATAATCATTTTGTATCCAACTTTGATAAAATGTTTCTAACCATTTCAGACTATAATTGTTTCTTATGAGTAATCTCACTTAGCACCTACCCAGTTGTATCTTCAATGTTCATTAATGCCTGGATCACCAAAGGTAACTCATATTTCACTATGAAGAGGTAGCTTGACATAGCTGGAGGAAAACAAAATTATACCATTACAAGTGCAAAATGTGGCATGGGACACCAAAAGCAATGTGTCACCACTCTGTGCTACACAAAGAGCAAAAAGTCTACCCAAATTGCCTTTTAAAAGTTCTTACCTCCAATGTTCTGCATTGTAATTGATCCAGAGGCTGCAAGCTTTCCAACCAATCCAAATGCCTTATGTCCCAATTGTTCATATAATAAAGACCCTATAATTTGAAGAACACAGAAGCATGAAGCAAGGATTTTACGTGAGGAAGCAAGTCATAAGACATAATTGTTTTAGAAATACCAAGAATGCTGCCATACCTCCTTCATTGGCAGTCTTCAAAAGGAGATGAACAGAATACAGGGAAAATATTGACACAAACGTCAAGAGAATTCTGATGAGAGAAAGAAAAGGCACAGGGTCATAAACAAACACGGCTGTATTTAAACACAATTCTTTCTGGTTATTTAAACATTAAACATGGAACCTGCCCTAAGATTTCTGGCACTAGGCAGAACGCCCCCAAGAACTGGTGTTCACTCTCCTGGCCAGTGTCGACATCTTTTACATGGTACTGAAAACCTGTATCATGTCTTCGGTAATAGATCTACAGTACTGGAGAAGAACAGGGGTTTACCCACTGAACCAAAGGAGCCAGGAGACACTGGAAAGCCTAACTTTAAAGTGGTAGAATTATGAGTCTTATGATCTGATTCTGGCACCATTATAATTAGCTGTATATTTGCTACTCCTCTGCATTTTAATAGTTCCTTTTATCTGTAAAATGGTGGTACTACCTGCCAGTAAACCCAGCCTCCAAGCTAACGTGAAATCCAATTGAGATGGGTTCAGGAAAGGTCTTGAGACCAACTGGGCTATACAGATAAGGAGAAGAATGGGACTGTAAAGTCAGGGGGAAAGATACTAACACCATTAAGTGTCAGCCAGTTTTACAAACAACTGGGCACAAATCAGAGACGTAAGCACCGTGACGATATACTATATTGCAGCCCATGTTGTGGAATACAGGCCTACCATTGTCACAAAGTTGAACAATGCCCGTGCTAAAACAAGCAGGCTATCAGTCTGTCTGGGCTGTCCCTCCCTCAATCCTTTTACTTAGATAGAACAGGAGAAAAAAAGAAAAATAGAAAGGGACTAAAGGTTCCCTAACGTCACTTGGTTTTCCTTTAGGGCACGGATTCTCTCTCATTCCAGCTTTATTTTCCTCCCCACTATAGGCAAGCCAAGAAAAATATGGATTTATTTTTACTAAAAGGAACAAAAAGTCAAAAGCAGGGAAACTCACAGAAAACTACCAACAAGACGACAGATACATCTTTTTTAATTTGTATGGGCAAACTGAATACAGTACTAAATAAGGTCTGGCAAAGAAACTGATGCCTGTTGGTTAAGCACAGGTGGTGGCATTAAGCTGCCATTCTAATGCCAAAAGTTTTATGGGGTCTAGTCTGAGGTGGAAAACGACACCATCAGCCTCACCTCTAACTGGACAAAGTTGTTGGTTTAATCAAAAACAATTTTCAAAGTGTGCTGACAAATTCAGTCCTTCTTTCTCTTACACTGAAATGACAAAGAGGGATGAATGGACTTCACAACCTTTGAGGTCACTTTCAACTCATGACTGATTCTATTAAAAAGGTTAGCTACAGAGTTGTTAACAAGACCATGACAGCCAGGTGGCTTTGCCCATTTATCTCTCTACCTCCAAATATACCATGTAAAATATGGTGGATTAAAAACGCACTTTAGCACTTTCGATGTTATTTAACCATTTATTAAAATGGTTAATCGTCAAACACATAGACCAGCGCAAGGGCAACATGTCAGAATTTTGCTTTCACTTATGAAACAGAGGTGCCATTTAATCTCAATGTAAATTCTGCACTATAACCACACTGGCAGCATTTAAAGACTGCCTCCAGTTTTTATACTCAGAGTTAGGAAGAGTTTCAAATGTTTAACAATCATGCCATTCATGTTCCCCACTAAAAGATGTGAAACTCTAGGGTCCTTTCTGTTTAAATTCCTGGTCCTTCACCTTAGTAAGAGGTCTCGAAAAGCCTCATGCTAATGAGGCCTGCGGACTGAATCGGGCTTCCAAGGCTCAGAGCCAGGCTTCACTTTAGTGTGGAATTTCACCACAAAGCAGAGCTTTGCAAAGATCTGCTTTTCTTTTCATGAACATTCCACTCTACTGGAGAAAATAACTTGAGTAGAAGGCACCAGTCAGCTAACTGAAATACGTCTGTCACAAAGGGACAATTCCATGCTACAGGTACCTGTGGTTTCTTCATTTACAATAAACCACACTATCTTCCACAGAAATTGCCTTAGTCAGGAGCCCAGGGGTACTTAATTGCTATGATGCCAACATCATTGAAAATGCATGCTCAAATTTCCATGTACTTTTGTTTTGTGCTTTTACCCTGGAAATAAGGTTTATACTTTTCTATTATATTCTCCAAGAGGCAGTGACTCCACAATGGTTAAGAAGCACTGCTCTAAAGTCTTCTACAGCTCCAAAATTTTACTCTAGCTATGTATGCCAGAAAAGTACAGAACCAATTCTAACTGGGCAACTAGGGGGGAAAAAAAGTTCAAAAGCAGATACTTATTAAAATGTTCACTTTTTTGCTATGGCATATGGCAATGAGATAGACCTGGAAGAAAAAATATTAAAAAAACAAAAACAGCTACGGGTTGCATTTCAGTGTCCAGAAAATTATGACTCACTTTTCGTAAAACAAACATGTTCCAGGTTAGGTAAATACCACCACACCACTATACGTTAAAAAAAAATTAGCTGTTTTCCTTATGCACAGAAGAGGCCACAGTCCTTGGGGTGACTACGTCAACTGACCAAACTGATTTGGAGGTATTACGCTGATTAATATTTTTTTGCTTCTGATTTTGCCAGAACAAAATATTTAACTACCCTGGATTTATCAATAGTCCTTTTTTAACATCCAACCCCTGTTACAACTGTTTTAACTAGACCCACTGACTTAAAGACTTTTGGCTTAATTATGAGTTTAAAGTGTTGTTCTATTTTTCCCTATGTAATTGGCTTTCTTGATATCATGCAGTTATGTACTAGAATAATGAAATTTCTGGATTTCTCATATTTTAAGTTTTAAGGAAATGATTAAGTCAACCACTTCAAGTGTAAACTCTGTCTCTGGAGCCAAAATATATGTTGTACCATCATATTAACTGCCCTGCATGGCAGACTCACTACTTACACATACTTACATAAAAAGAGCAATTCCAGTATTAGCCATGGCATAAGAAAGCCCAAGGATTCCACTGCCCACAATCGCATTGCTCAGATTAAATACTGACATTCCAAAGGAAGTAGTACCTGGATGCTACATAGAGGGAAAACGATAACCAAACATATAACAATAATTAAATGGAGAAAACCAGCTTTGGGCAAGTTAGATTTGAAATCTGAAGTAAAACTATTCTTTTACTCCATAATGCGACAGACACACAAATTACGATGTTTCACTTACAAAGTCTGTTTCATACTTCTTCTTCCCCAAATTCGATTCAAGTAAAAAGTTCTGGTTTTCAGGATCTACATCTGCATAATGGCTGCAAAAAAAAAATCCCAGAAAAGTCCTAAATTGGATTGAAATGTACAACGGAATGTATTAAGCAGGAGTCGATTTTCACACGAGGTTCTGTCACTGCAATATGACAACCGGAGACAGAGAGAACACTCTCTCTCCAAATGCTACAGTAAATTAAAGCAAAAGAAGTCAAGTCCTAGGTAAAGAACCCCGATCCGCACAACCCGTCTTAAAAGGAGCAACTTCTCCCACCTTTTCAGGGCAGCTTGCTTGGTGGGGTAGGAGTAGTTGAAGTCGCTGTTCGAGCTGTAGCTGCTGCTGTCCTCATCCGGGGAAATACTGAACCTTCCCATTTCGGCTTTCTTCATGCTGGGCACCTGGAGGACTCGGGTGCAGCGAACACTGGGTTCCTTTTGTCCTTGGCGTGCACTGGCCCGCGCGGCTGCCTGCGAAGGTAGAGGCGGCACGTCAGGACTGCAGCGCCCGCCCTGGTCACGTGACGCCGCCGGGCGGCGCAGCGCGGCTGATTCATCCCCGGCCAGGCGAGTGGAAAAGTACCAGCCGAGCGCGAGGGGCGGGGGCGCGCGGAGCGGCGGAAAAGTACAGACAGCGGAGCCGCGGAGAACAAAGATGGTCCCACCGCGGCGCTGCGCCCGCCGGACGCCGAGGCCCTTCTCCAGCGGATCTGAGCACTGCACCCACTCGGTTATCCCAAGTCTGAGAGCAAGGGTGCGGGGGACTCTGTTTTGCTCCCCGCCCCCAGCCTCTTTGGTCGTGCACAGGCACGCAGGGCACACATCCCACCCGGGCACTGGCTAGGTGTGCATGCAGCCCAGGCGCACAGCTGCCCCTTTCGAGCATTTGCAATAGCAATGCCGCGTAATCCGTCCTTTCATGCCCAGAGTCCCCAGGTGGGGACATGCTTCTGCGGCACACAGCAGACTCGAAGAGGGCAGAAACAGCTGACATAAGTCCTCCTCTCTAGAAAAGGAGAGAACGCCTGTTCTCGGGCGCGCATAGGCGCCCAGGGTTTGTTTACATGCGCACGCCCGTGCCCTCGACACACTAGTCCAGAGGCATGCGGCTCGCTAGCGCTTCGCCCGGCCGGCCCCTCCTATGCCCGGAAAGGAAACTGATGCAACATCGATCGCCGATTGTCAAACGTTCCCGGCCCGTCTTCCCCAATCTTGGTCTCGGCTACACTAAAAGCCAAAACCCATCTCCGCCGCCCCCAAATCCCAAGCCCCTTGGATTTAATGTTTTTTATTAATGCAAATGAGTCACAAGACTTGCCGCAGAGGAGCCGCGGGTCGGCCTGGCTCCCCTCCCCCTAACGGGAGGATGCGGCTCCGCTCCGGGCGGGGACGAGGCCCCCGCCCCTCCCCCGCCCGAGGGCGGAGACCCCTGCGCGGTCAGGGTCGAAGGCGGGCCCTGCCGACCGCAAACGCCCTTCCCGGGCGGAAACGACCCCAGCAGGCGCCTTCCCGCCGCGGCCCCTCTCGCGGCCCCTCCCCCACTCCCGCCCGCGCCTTGCGCCCCCCGCCCTTTGCACAGACCCCCTCCGCGCGCCTCACCTCTGTGGTCTCCCCTCCTGTGTCCCGGAAACGTCTGGCAAACGCCTCCGGTGGATTTCCCTCAGTCAAACAAAAATCGTAAAAAAAACCAAAACAAAAAAACCCCCAACAATGGACAGGAAAAACAATTTTAATAACAAAAGGAAATGGCAAGTTGCCGCCCCAATGGTCCGGCGTCCGCCGTCTCGGGGGAAAGGCGCGAGTGTGGGGGAACGCGTGGTCGGGCGGGCGGCGGTGCGGGCAAAGGCGCTCGGGAACGGCGGTGTCGCGCGACTCTGGAGCGGCCGGGCGAGCGGCGGGTTATAGCGGAGCCCGGGCGGACGCGTCAGTGGGCGGGCCCGGCCGCCGGGGGCCTTCTCTTTGTGTATCACCACCACCTGGGCTCCGCCCCCGCCCGCCCGGCCCGCAGGCTCCGCCCCCGCCCGCCCCCTCCCTCCCCTCCCCTCCCCTCCCCTCCCCTCCTCTCCCCTCCTCTCCCTCTCCTCCCTGCCCCTCCTCTCCTCTCCCCTCCCCTCCCCGGCCGGCTCGGGGTTTGGCGCCCGCCCCACCCCACCCCTCCTTGCCGCAAAACCGAATCCCCTTCCCAGTTTCGTAGCCCACCTGGAGAGAGCCCCGCGCGCCCCTCACCTATCCATTTCAGCCCCGACGGTGCCCAACACATGCGGTTGTGTCCCAGGAGCCTTCTCCTTCAAATTCCCTTCCTCCCGAGTTACCAGCACTCTTTGCTTTCTAAAACCTCAAGGTTTTTTGGGGACGCATCCCGCCCACCCTACCCTTTCCTGCCTGTTCTTTTTGTGATTTGCACGGGGGGGGGGGGGTTCCCTAGCAAACTTGGGCTAACGCAGCAACGTGTCTCCATGACCAGTTCCTGTTCTCGTTCTTTCTTCTCCACCTAGACCTGCTTTCAACTCTTCCAAACTAGCCTGATTAGGTCGGTTGGCAGCTCCGTTTCGGGATATCCTTTTTGTCTGAACATGTAAAACGCTACTAGGGGAAAAGCTACATCCTGACCAGCAAGCCAGACCCCAAGCCGCGGTTGGGCCTCAGCTTGGGGGGACCGGCTCTTCTGAGGAGGTGTATGAGTCCCCAGTTTTCCCTTTGCGGACACATTTCACTCCTTCCACCCCACCCCCACCCCAATTTGAGAGCTCCTCTCGCTCTCCTCGCCTTTCTTTCCTTGTATTTACAGAGGTGCTGCCTCCGTTGGAATGCTGGTCTGAGAGACTTTCTCCCGAGCCTGGTGCTTCCCCTCCAGTGGCGATGTGCTCTTGCAACTAGGGGGCCCCTTCGCCGTGGAATACTCGGTGCGGCCGGAAAGGCAAGAGTCCGTCCCTTGCTGAAAACAAAGGCCCCTTCCGAGAAAGAATTGTTTGTTGAATGAATGAATAAACAAACGAGTTTGACCTACTGCTCTCTTCCTTTTGAGGACGTGGGAGACATTGGGCAGGGCACAGAGGAAAGGGTTGGGTGTGATCACAATTTTTGCTTTCAATGTTTTCCTGAGGAAATCTGTACAACTGTCTTATTTCCGTGGCACATGAGGCTGCGTGTGCCCTGGGCCTGCACCGGAGTTGATTGCCAAGGGAGGACCCGATTTCCCCTTTACTTCCTTATGTTCCCCACCCCTTCTACTGGTCAGACCAGTCTCACCTAAACAATGCTCTTTCTGGCGTTAGTGCCCAATTTCCCCTCACCATCCCTCAAGGCTTAGTCACTGAGCCTCAGGAAAACCTCCCTCCGCCTTCATCCCTCCGGTCTAACCCCTCTTTTTGCAAGTACCGTTTTCCAAACCGTGTGGTGCAGGACTTTTTAAAACCTCCGCTGTCTTGACTTAAAATTGTTCAAGTTTGTAGTCCTTTCTCCCCAGGGAGACTGTGAACTCTCCGAAGGCAGGTTTGCCATTTGACACAGAACGGGGGCTGAAAAACCTTATCTTTTTTCCACTTAGATTCCCTTTAAACACCCATCCACTCCTCTTGTCAGGAGAACAATCTTAGTAGGGGTTAGAGGACTCCAGGGAAGTTCCTTTATGTCAGGTTCAACTGATAAGGATCAAAAGGTCTTAAACCACTTTTTCATCCAGGTGAGTCTCCAGCTCAGTAAGAGGTGCTAAGGAAGCCCTCAGGGTTGGTGGTTGTGATTGGCAAGTCTCTCACAACTAGATCTCTTGTCCTTTGGACTTTCTGGTGGTTTGTATTGCAAAGCATGCATAAGAGACCCTGTAAAATTCAGGACAAGTGTATGTGTGTCTGTGTGTGCTGGGGGAGAGGGCTGTAATCTTGTTCTGACCTCTGCCTGATAAGAACCTGAACAGTAAGTGACAAAAAAGAGGGGCAGGCATTGAAATGTCTGTTTTTCTATTGCCAGTTTGATTCTTGTTTTCAAAGGCCAATCTGAGGCATTGCTGCTAACTCAAGTGGCATCCAACTGAAGCCTGATGTGCTTGGATTTTTGCTGTTATGCACTGAGCTAGAATGCAGGGGACACAGTGCCCTTACCCAATTTCTGGGGAACTGTACCACCAAGCGCTTGTTGGTCAGAAGAGCTACGATTTTGCTTTATTTCAAACTAATGTTTTAGAAGAATAGCATTTTTCAAACTGCAGAATGGGACCCAGTAGTGGCTAGTGATGAATTTAGTGGGTACTGTGAGCTTCTTTCTTGAATGCAATAAAATAAAATGTAATAAAAGATATCAGTATGCCATATATAGTAATGCTAAGCACTGTTCTGTAAAACTTTAATTTTGATTATGCATATGTGTATATTCTGAGTTATGATGTAAAATGTATTTCTCTCTGTGGGTTAGGATCAAAGAATTTTGAAAGCTCCTGAGAGCAAAACTATCCTTAGATAGAAAAATAATCGCAAATATCCATTGTCAGCTCTGGATTTTCAGGAATGCATTGTCAAGGTAGGTTGTTAGAAGTTTTTAGTGAGGGTAGATAGCTATCTTCTGTAGAATTATTTGATCATTATCACCTGATAAGATATTTCATTTCCTGGGGGCTACAATGAGTTAACCTTCCCAAACTTTTGTTAGACAGCTGGTCTTTAGGATGCTCCTCAAAATTCTATTTATGCAACATCTCAGTTTGCCTGAAGTGGCCTTAAACATTAAATTTGCTTTTCTCTACCCTCCATTTCCAACTGAATAGTTCGCTCTCAGGTGGGCTTTCACGGCTTCCTTTGATCTGCCCTAGCCTCTCTCTCCACCCTTATCCCTCCTTGTTTCTTGTGGTAGGCAGCTGCTGAGACGGCTCCCAAAGAATGCCACCTCCTGGTAGTCATGCCCATTTGTAATCCCCTTTTCCTGTATATGGGTTGGACTAGTGCTGTGCTTCTAGTCAGCAAAAGTGATGGCATATGACTTCTAGGATTAGGTTACAAAAAGACTCTGGCTTCCATCTTATTTTCTCCCTCCTTTGCCTTGAGGGAAACCAGCTGCCATCTTGTGGACTGTCCTCTGGAAAGGCTCATGTGGCAAGGAACTATTGTCTCTGGCAACAGCGAGAGAGGATCTGAGGCCTGCCAAGAGTCACATGAGTAAGTTTATAAGCTGATCTCGTAGAGTTGAACCTTGAGATGACTCTGGCCCCAGCTGATACCTTAGTGAGAAGACCTAAAGCGCAGCCTGGATTCCTGACCCAAAGAAAGACGTGATGATAAATGTTTGTTGTTTTAAGCTGCTAAATTTTGGCACTTGGCCAGAGATCATAAATACATTCTCTTTTGTATACCCTATGCTTTTGCCAAAAAGTATTGTTCCGTGTTCTCAACACAAACCATTTCCCATTCAAACTCTTCCTGCTGCTTGGAATGTTTTTCGTACCTCCTTTTCCCGGTCATTGCTATATATCTAAACTGTATCTTTCCTTTGAGGCCCAACTTAAATACCACACCTTTCACTAAGTTTTCTTTATTTGATACTTCCATTTGAAACTGATCTCATTCTGCTTTGAACTTACTGCTGTTTATGTATCGTTTTGTGGCACTTCTTTTTGTGTTGTCTATGTACTAGATATTATGTTAGGATCTTTTCAGGGTAGAATCTGGCTAATCACACCCAGCCTTGTCACTTGGAAAAAGAGGGTACTTTTTGAATATATGGATGAATTAAATATGTTTTTTCTTTATAGTACCTATCACCACCTGAAATTTTGTTAAATATATTTATTTATTTACTTGTTTATTGTCTCCCTCACTAGAATGTAAACTCCATGAGGGCAGGGGTTTAATCTGCTTTGATCACTGTTAGCTCCAGTACCTACAACAGTGCCTGACAGTAATTTTTGTTGAATGAATAAATGCAGGAGTAAATAGTTTTGAGTTTCTCTAGGACCAGGAGGAAATATGTTATCTAATATGCCTTATATGATAAATGAACGTATTATCTAATATCATCCCTTACTGGCCAGAGCAGAACTCTTGACTTCCCTAGCAAAACTGTTCCTCTCTCAGCTTTTCCAATTTAGAAGAATAACACCACTATTCACGAGGAAGCTTAGGCTCCAGATCAAGGAGTCATCTTGTGCCCTCCTCTTCCTCAAATATCTAATCCATCAGTAAGTCTTAAGGACTCTGCCTCCAAATATATTCAGAATCCTGCCACTTCTTACCATCTCCACTGCTCTGCTCCCAGTCCAAGCGACCAGCACCCGTCTCCTGGATCACTGCAAGAGCCACAGCCTAGCTCATCTCTGGACTCCCATTCTTGGTGCTCAGTCCATTCTCCACCCAGCTGTCAGAAAGATCTCAGAACATAAATCACATACCCGTTTAAAGGGATAAATTATTTCCCTGACTTAAAGCCCTCCAGTGACTTCTAACTGGATTCAGAATAAGATCTATATTCCTCACTCATCCTGGTCTTACTTGGTTGTGCTCCTGCCTACCTCCTCAACCTCATCACCTACCGCTCTTTCCCTTTTCGCTATGTACTTTCCACATTGATTTCCTTTCTGTCCCTAAAACACACTAAGTTATTCCCTTTTCAGGACTCCGCACTTGCTGTTTCTTCCACCTAGAAATCTCCTTGCCTATATCTTTGTGTGGCTGCCTTCATTTAGGTCTCAGCTCAAATATCACCTCCTCAAAAAAAAATTTTCCTTGACCGTCTCAGCAAAAGTTGCCACTTGCATGTAATCTCCATTTCCTCATTGTCCTATTTAATGTTTTATTGCATTTTTTCATGGTATGAAAACATATTATTTAATCATTTGTTTATTCGCTTATGATCTCCCCACCCCTTACCACATCTTCCCTTCCAAACCCCTTTCTGGAATGTTAACTCCATGAGGGAAAATCTTTTGTTTTGCTCACCATTGAATCTTCAGTGCCTAGAACAGTGCCCAAGACATAGAAGGAGTTTGTTGGGGAGGGGAAAATTCTTCCCTTCTACGCTTCTTGTGTTCTTATGGCTGGACTACTAAAAAAATTGACAGAAGACCAGAGTAATAGGAGAAAACCCAATTTAATCTATATGTATTGGAGATCATAGAGAAATGGTGCTCAGAGAGTGAACAAAGCAGGCGGTATATATCTCTCTTACACCAAAAAACAATAAATTGGTGAGGAATGAAACTTAGGTTTGAGGTATGTAATAAGAGAGGAAGTTAAACAGAGTTTAGGCTTGAGGCAGTAAATTAGGAAGGTTTGTTTATGCAGGATTCTTGGCCCTGAATCCTCCAGCTCTGGGGATAAGGATGCCAGGAGAGCACGTTTCACATGGTAGAGTTATTTCCTGCTTTTAGGGGGAACAGAGACAGGAGTGTCAAAATTTTGGTCTTTTTTGCATTGGCTTCTTCTCAAGTAACTTTAATTCAAAATAATCAATATGCCATTGTGGGATATTTTGGGGTGGCCTGCCCTGGGCCCCAACAAGTTCACTAAGTGTTAGTTGAATTAGTACATTTAACTTTATCCCTCCGTGCCTAGCACGTAATAAACTGACTAAGTGTCTGTTGCAATGGCTTGATGGTGGAAAAGGACAGGTTTTTCTCGAGCCCAGTCTTCCGTAAGCCACAAGCATGAGAACTGATTTCAAGACTTGCTTTCTAATGGCTTCCTTTCACCTAATTGATATGCCCATTTGCTATATACACAGCCTGACATTCTTGTCCACACAGTGTTATTCAAAATTCAAGTATGGACATTGGCATTATGGAGAAAAAGTGAAATTCTTCCCACTGCCTCCCGCCCATCTCCCTTCAAACCACACCCTTCCCTTTATTCCAATGACTTCCATGTTTTCTTAGTATTAATCTTTTCCAGGTTCCTCAACAAAAGCCTCTTTATAGTCTTTTTTTTTCCTTCTTATCATTTTGTACATTTTATTCTTGGGATTATGTTTAATATGTGCTCAACAAATGAAGGGTTGTATTTATATTTGTAAGACAGCTCCCAAAGCCCAAAGCCATAGTATTAACTTCGTCAGCACACTGGTGCCATTAGTATGTTTTTCTGGTGTTGAGGTATACTCTGTTAGGTAGCAATTGCTGTGTAACAAATTATTCCAAAATGTAGCGACTGAAACTCTCAAAGTTTCTATGAATCAATAATTCAAGAGCTGTTCAGTTGTGTGTTTTGGCTTGGAGTCTCTTAAGAGGTTGTTGTCAGCAGACAGCTAGGTCTGTAGTTATCTGATGGCCTGACTGCAGCTGGAAGATCTGTTTCCAGGGTCACTCACTCACATGCTGGCAAGTTGGTGCTGGCTAGTTGGTTCCTCTCCAAGAAAGCTTCTTCACAAGCCTGATTGAGTGTCCTCATGACATGGCAGCTGGTTTAGCCCAGAGCAAGTGATCCAAGAAACATCAAGGCAGAAGCTGTAATGCCTTTATAAACTAGCCTTGGAAATCACACTTTATATTTCCACCGCATTCTTAGTCACAAAGGCAAGCCCTGAGTCAGCGTAGGAGTGGACTATACAAAGACGTAAATACCAGGAAGTGGGGATCATTAGGGGCCATTCTGGAGGCTGGCTATCATAGCAAAGTTGTCAGCAGAAGAAAACTTTTTATTGCAAGAAACACAATATACAATTAATAATAAGCACATTTTCTAGCTCATATAATGGGAAATCTACAGATAGGGCAGTCCTAGGGTTAATTCTTGGCCTTGATAATCTCCTCAAAGATTGAGAGCTCACCATCTTTTCACTCTGACATCTTTGGCATGCTGGAGATGTCTCCTGTCACAGTCACACATTGGCTGCTGTGGTTTCAGGACTCATGTGCAGACAGGAACACATCCACTGAAAACGAAAGGGGTGTCAATTCTGTGAGTCAATTATATTATGAGAGAGAACATTTCCTGGAAATACTGCTGTAGAGGTCTCAGATCCTATTGTCCTGAAGTAGGTAACACAGTCATGCATAAAAAATACATTGTATTTGAATCCATACGTTGGCAAGCATTCATGTTTTGTAAGTGCACACCTCATTTCTCAGCTAGAAAAAGAAAATTATGGTGCCCACAGAAACTCAACTTTAAAAAAAACTTTAGAAATATTTAGATAGTTTTACAGACATTTTAATATAAATTTATTCAAATCTATCAGGATTGTAGAACTTCCGAGAGTGTCAGTAGTTTGTTTTTCTCATCTCCTCCCCCAAAAAAGAGGGAAGGAATGGCTTAACTAGTGAACTTTTTGTAGTATTTATCCACTGGTCTTTTCATGTGACCTGGGAATGGTCCATTTTGCTAGGTGTGGTATAATACTAACGAATGTGAATGAAAACAGCGTCAGAAAGATGAAGGATTTATTGACCATGATTCTTTCACTGAGTAAATTGACACCTGCTAATTAGCAATAAGTGGCTTGGAAAGTGAAATGCGAAAGCAAAATCATAGATGTGAGCTCTCACATACATGCTTATGGTTTATTCGGAATGTGCCAAGGTTACACTAAGGATCAAGAATTAACCTAGAAAACAAGATGTATATATACTTAGAGAAAAGATTGATACGTTTTATCGAATAGTAAACTATGCTCCGTTCTTTTGAAAAATTAACATTTTCAGGCTTTTACAATTTTCGAAAATACGGTGATTTAAAAATACCTTTATTTTTACACTTCTTAATAGTGGTCTGTTTTTTTGTCCAAAGGGAAATGACAGGGACTGAATGATGTGTTTCATTCAAAACCCTCCTGGTCCACAGTGGACTTTCATTCCTGGCCTTCAGTCCGTTTCTGGATCGTTGTTTGCCCAGGGCTAAGATACTGAAATAGGGATTTATTAAAATATACCTGCCATTCTGGTTCTTAGATGGAAAGCATTTTAATATCTGGGCTTGGTTCTGGGATCTTTACTCAGGTAAAATTCCCACTGTTTTGTCTGGAATCTTTGGCACCTTGTGTCTGATGAAGACGCCAGCATCCGGTTCCAAGCAATCTCATTTTAGGGCACTTGGCGCTAATACCACTTCTCCACCCTCTCTGCTTTCAGTGACACCCGCCCAAAGGGACAGTCTAGAACCAGCCAGGCTCTGAAACTGTTAAATATGTTTGTTTTCTTGAGGTGAACCACGTGCATAACACACCCCTTTTGAATGAAATAATGTCATTGTGTAGCCATTTGTCACCCCTGGGTGGATGAGGTCAACAAACTCCCCAGAGTTGCTGTTTCAGGAATAAATTTTATTCGTGTTTGGAAAAACTAAGTGGGGAATGTTATGGGACAGGGTAAATAACTCGTTTATTTTCCTGGTGGTGAAGTGGGGTTAAGTAAAACACAATGGGGCCGTGTAAATGCTTTGTGTGAACGACGACACAGGGCGTTAAACGAGTAGAAGACAGGCGCCCATCAGAACTGTCCTGTCCCTTTGTCTTCCACTCCACCAGGGAGGCGGCGCGGCCCGGTGTCATGCAGAGCTGAGGTTGGCGGGCCTGAGGGGGCTGCGGCGCCCCAGAGGAGAAGGCGGAGGCGCCAGGACGCCGCTCCTCGCCCCTCAGGATGCCAGCCAGGCACGCAAGGTCGGGGGCAAGGCCGCGCGGCGGCGCGGCGCTTCCAGACGCGGCGCGAAGGAAACGAGGGCGGCCAGCCTGCGGGCTCGCAGCGCGGGCGGCGCCAGCCTGGAGGGCTGCAGCGGGCGGGGCGCGCGCGGCTCGGCGCCGGGGGAGGAAGGCACCTCCGCAGGGGCGGGGCCGGGCCTCGGCCGGAAGGCGGGGCGGGGGCGCGGACGGGAGGGGGGCGACGGGGCGGGGAGGCGGGGCCTCGGGTGCGCAGCCGCAGTAGGTCTCAGGAAATTTTCCACTCAGTTTCGGAGCGCCGGGGCTGCCGAGGCGCAACCAGCCTCTGCGCGCCCGGGGCCCACGTGACCGTGAGTCACAGGCGCCGCCTCCGGAGCCCCGGGGCGGGGAAGCGGAGGGGAGAGGAGGGAGGCAGAAGCGAAGGAGGAGGGGGAGGAGGGGATCGGAGGGAAACCGGAGGAGAGGAAGAGGAAGGGGGAGGGGTGGAAGGAGAGGAGAGAAGTGATAAGTGATGGGGTGGGGGGATGGAGGTGATGGGGGGGCCCGAGAGGAGAGGTGGAGGAGAGAGGATCCTGGAGGTGCGGAGGCACTGGCCTTTCTCAGCCCCGCCAACGCCTCCTCCCGCCGAGGTGGGCCAGCTGGAAGGCTGCCAAGTGCGCGCCCGCCGGGCTCGCCCCGGGCGCGCCCAGCGCTCGCCGGCGACGTGGAAAACCTCGAGAGTTTTAAGACGTCAGGGCGAATCGCGAGGTGCTTTGGGGAACGCCGCACGGGGGCCTCGGGGTCCCGCGGAGTTTTTGGGGACGCACCAGGCCGCGTCGGGATGCCCCGCTCGGGAGGCCGCAGCCTGGGGGCCGCTCACACTCTGTTGGCATCTGTCCGCGCCTGTGTACGTGGCTCTCGACGTGGAGAGCTGTGCCTGTGGACAGCGTGCACCGGAGGGAGGGACGAAAGGATGAGGCCTTGGCCCAACCTCTGTGCCCTGGGAGTCCCAAAGCCACTGCTATTTGTCAGATTAACCCCCCAGACCCACGAGGAAATCCTTGAGGCTTCGGGGAACGTGGGATTTGTAGTGCCGCTGGTTCCAGATGGTTCCTCCTTCAGACTTTGGCAAATCGGCATCCCAAAGATTTCCTCTTATCCTTCTGCTGTGTTGAGCAGACATTACCCAGACACGGCGCCCGGATCTCTGCTCTTGTAAGGAAACATTTATTACAGAAGTCTTCCAACTATTTCATCTCTCGTGTCCTTTTGGGTTCTTTCTAGTAATTGTGACCTTTTCCTTTTCCTCGAGTCATTCCATCAAAGCCTGCGAAGTGAATTAAAAAAAAAAAAAACTAGCCTGAATTAGAACGTTAAGGTCTTTGTTTACCAACTGCGTTGTGTGGGAAGAAGCGTTGTGGCTTTGCCCTTGAGGTTTCCTCAAACCTCTTCCGGGGGGCGCTCTCTCCCCCCAACCTGGAGGCCAAAGTACAGACTAGAGGAAGCCGGCGAACCTGCTGATGTCCCTTATTTTCCACACTGGTTTAAACTTTTTCACTAGAACTGTGTGTATCGTTTTCTCCTAGGTTTCTGCAATTAGAATTATTGTAATTACTAAGAATAGCTAATATTCATGTAGTGCTTAGGGCAGGCACTATTTTAAGTTCTTTATAAACATGTGAATATTGAATTTTGTCATCCACTCTGTGAGGCAGGGGCTATTATTGTGTCTTTTTCCATCTTCGTTCATTCCGTTCATAAGGAAACTGAGGCAAGGATAAGTTAGATAACTTCCCCAGGGCCATCCAGCCTGCAGGTAGAGGAACTGGAATCCAACCCAGGCTGTGGGAGGTAAATCCCATGCTGTGGTCACTATGCTATAGAAATTCCCTATTAACAAACATAATTGTATTGAAATGTTAAATTTACATTTTGGTAGGTTTGTTCCCTTTTATTTATTTAGCCTTCCTGAAGTTTATTTTGGAGAGATGTCTAAATTTAGTTTGGATAGAAAAACCACACACAACTTAGAAAAGAAACTCTTATGAAGAAATCATGCATCCAAGGCAGCATTACATTTTTCTGACGTGGAAGATTATTGAAATATTTGACCTAGGAACTCATTTTAATCAGGAGAAAGGTCTGTCTTCATATACCTTTAGCCCTGGTATATGGTAAGCTCTCTAGGAAAATGACGATGAGGCTTTTTTTTTTTTAATTAAGATTATGATAGTTAACAACCTTGTGAAATTACAGTTGTACATCATTATTAGTCATGTTGTAGGTACACCACTTCACCCCTAGTGCCCTCCCCCCACCCCCCCTTTCCCCTGGTAACCACCGATCAGTTCTCTTTATCCATATGTTAACTACCACCTATGAGTGGAGTCATACAGAGTTCGTCTTTCTCGGTCTGGCTTATTTCACTCAACATAATACCCTGATGATGAGGCTTTTAATCGTCAGTGTTCGATAAATATAAATTGATTCAAATGTACTCAAGAAGTGATCAAGAAGTGTACCTTGAAGTGGTCGATGACATAATGTCAAATGAAAGGAAATTTCCAAAAGAAACATAAACATAGGATCAATTCAATAGGAAGATGCTACAAGACTTTTTTTTCCTGCCTTTCTGGAACGTTCTTTTCTGTCCTTGAAATCTTCCCCGACACACCCAAGACTGGGTTAGAAGCCTTCTGTGTTCTTGTGTGGCTCTCAGAGTCTGCACCTGTGGTGACACCACATTGTATTCTCATTGGTGGTTCACGTGGCTCTGCCTCCCAGGAGATTCTTAAGTTTCCTGAAGGGTGGCCATGCTGTCCTGCTCAACAGTGTGTCCCCAGAGCTCAGCACAGTTGTTTATGCTGAAATAGGAATTCAGCAATACTGGTTAAAAGGATGAGTTTACTTGTCAGCCTTATCTTGTTAGGATGTACTGAATTGGGATTTAACAGAAACAGTGAGACCAGTGTAACCTTGGAAACACAGTCTCTGTCCACTCTTGGTCCATACTGAACTCCCTCCCCTTTCCTCCTTTCTTACATTTCCTTGCATTCTTTTTACATACCTGTCTGTCTCTACCACTAGATATAAACTGCCCAAGGCCAGGGATGTACATTTTCTTTGAGTGTGTATATATCCCATTGCCCCAATTGTTATTTTGCACAAAGTAGTTTTTTGATGTTTATTAAGTAAGAACAAAAACCACCTCTGAAAAATTCTGTGTCCTGTTAGCTAACTTGATTTCAGCACCCAATGAATGGTGAGAGGTTTAATAACCACGGCCTTAATCCTGATCTTACAATTTGGGTTTTTTAGAATGAGAGAGTCAGGACTTGTTTTTTTATTGCTGAAGGAGACCTTCTAATTGCTCTGTCCAATACACAGCCACTAGCCACACAAGGCTATTTAAATTAAAATTAAATGAAATTAACAATTAAGTTCCTCAGTAGCATTAGCTAAATTTCAAGTGCTCAATAGCCATGTGTGACTAGTCTATTGGACAGCACTGATATAGTTATTTCCATTATTGCAGGAAGTTTTATTGGACAGAGCTGAGAAGTTACAAAAAATTAGATAAAAGAGCAGTTTTATTAGCTTAACTGTATCATTTTTTTTTAAGATTTTATTTTTTTCCTTTTTCTCCCCAAAGCCCCCTGGTACATAGTTGTATATTCTTTGCTGTGGGTCCTTCTAGTTGTGGCATGTGGGACGCTGCCTCAGCATGGTTTGATGAGCAGTGCCATGTCCGCGCCCAGGATTTGAACCAATGAAACACTGGGCTGCCTGCAGCAGAACGTGTGAATTTAACCACTCGGCCATGGGGCCAGCCCCTGTATCATTATTATTAAAAAATATTTCATATTCCTTAGCATAAGATTGTTCTTTTATGTACAAAGAACATCATTTTCATATTTCACTTTCTGTTATTTCATATATGAGGAAATTTTCTTACTTAACAGTTGTGTTTAAGTTAATAGACATTTAAACATATTCAGAAGTACTGATGGTTCAAAAGCATTCCTCTTGTATTTCCCAAAAGTGACTGTTTATCCCAGTTGATCCTTTGTGAATTTTAATTTTTTTCTGTTTAAAAACACTCTAATCTTTGAGTCACTTCTCAACTTTGACATTCATTAGATTCGGCTGTATGTTTTAAGCTCCCACGATTGGGAAACTAGAACACTCAGTAATGTTGGTAAAGGACAAATGCCAGATAGTTTTGGACTGACGAAATATATATTTAATGACATCACACATGCAATACAGACAGTTCTCCATTTACAAACACTCTATTCAGAAGTGGCCCAAATATAAAACATCCTGGTGTACCTTCTTTAAACTCCTCCTTAGAACAATATCAAGGTAGCTGTTGTACAAACAAATTAATAAATAAATAAATAAATTGTGGAATTCTCGGAGGATGTATAGCTTGAGTTGTGGAGGTGATAAAGAAGCTGTGAAAACCCTGGGGAGTTAGTCGAGGTTATTTCCACAGTCGTGCAAATTTGCTTAAGTGGTAACCCCCTGACAAAAATAGTCCAGTTCCATCTCTCCCCACCAGGCCCCGCCCCTCCTTGCTGAACATCTCTCCCACTCTCCTCGTCTTTTAAAATTCTCCAGTTTCATTTGTACTCCAGTTCCAGTTCTGTCCATTCAAACTTTTGTGGCCTTGGGCAGGCTTGCTAGCGCTTCTCTGAGCCTCAGTTTCCTAAACTGTAAAATAGGAATAATAACATGCCGATTGTCAAGAATTAAAGGAAAATTTATGTGAAAATACTTTATAGGTTTGAAAACTAATATGAAAACAAAAGATTATGATTATTTATAGTAATAAAACTCAAAGACATCCTACAAATCAAATGGCCATCAGTCACATGCCCTTAATGGGAATCAGGTTCGTCAGAATAGTTAAGCCAGTTGATGGTTTGAAGGTTCCTTGCTGGGGTGGAGGGTGGGTGTTGTGGGAGGTGGAAGAAAAATTTGAAAAAGGAGATGGAAGGCTGTGAAAAAATAGTTCAAATTTGGAAGCAGGTTGGGTAAATACCACCTTTTCCTTTAAGGAATGAATGTAAGTCCTTGCATTTTCTCTCTACTTCCTTTTTGTGATTCATTGATTATTCCTAAGGCTAAAGTTTCTACTTTACATTCTAATTCGTCTGACATGGCATGTTTTTAAAAACTTAGTGTTGCTTGCTCTGATTTTCCAGTTGTCTTTTGCTGATGGAGCTTCTGTGAAGGGCAAATTCGAAATACAGTTGGCTGCCCCAGCACAGGGGTAGGGAAGTGGTGGTTGTGGTCGTGGGGGGACCTAGGCTTTAGCTGTCAGAGAAGCAGTGCCAGTCATAGGCATTAGCTGACCTAAGGCAGAGGCAGCAGTAGTTAGATCAGACCAAATCAAACCAAACCAAGCACAAACAAACCAACAAGAGGGAGCGGGGAGAGAAAGAGAGAGAGAGAACAGGGCAGTGGAGGTGGGTGAAGAGGCAGGGAAGGCCATCAGGGAAGGATGGATAACATCAGGAGTTCTAAGCACAGAACATGTATCATCTCCTTTAAGCCTCATGGTAATCATGGCAATGTAGTAAGCACTATTATTATTATTATTATCTCTATCTGATAGATGAGGAAATTGAGACATGGAGATGTTGAGCAACTATTCACAATGTCACAACTCCTAAGTGGTAGAAGTGGGACTTGAACTCAGCCAGTCTGACCCTGGAGTGTGTGATCTTAACCACTACACTAGCAGTTCTCAAACTTCTTGGTCTTAGGAGCCCCCCTGCCCCTGCTTGAGGGTTATATCTATTTATGTGGGTATAATTGAGGACCACAAAGAGTTTTGTTTGGGTGGGTTATATCTATTGATAGTTACCATAGTAGAAATTGAGTCATATTTAATTCATTTAAAAATAATGAACTCATATTATGCTAACACAGATAACATTTTAAAGTGAGAATAGCTGTATTTCTCAAAACGAAAAAAATTTAGGCAGAAGAATGCCATCATTTTTACAGTTTTGCAGATTTCTGCACTGTACCATGTGTCTTTTGGTGTGACAGTGGTTAAGAAGAGGGAAGAAATGAGAGAGACTGATGGGTGTAGATGATGGGAACTGTCGCAGTGAGCACCCTGTGAGGCCTGTGTGAGGAAGAAATGATAACTAAAGAACTGTCTCTGAATAGCGTGGAGCAGCATCTGGATCTGCATGCCTGCTTCAGTCCTCAATAGGTGGCTTGGATTCTCTCTCTCACCCTTTCTCTCCATGTGCACATACACTTATACACACACACGCACACACACACCTATATATATTTGAGGTTCAGTGAGAGACTTTGAGTCTAGGATAGTTTCTGAATTGGCAGGGATTTTAGAGATTGTTTGACTAATCTTATTTTATGGAGGGAAGCAGCTGAGGCCAGGCAGGAACATGACTTTCTGCTGGTTGAACTATTGGTTAGTGGCAAGACTAGTGGCAGAACCCAGGTTTCTTGCCTCCTCATTCCATTTCAGAGTGTCACGTTATAGGAATTAATAAATCTAATTATTCAACCATTAGATAAATCTGTTTCTACTAGAACACTTGTGAGTTAACAACCATAAAATCTATAGTAAATCCGTGCTTCATCAATGCCATTGTGAAAAATCGCCCTTCTCCTTCCCAGATTGCCTCTCCCTAAAATGTCTTGGTCTGTTTGGTATTTTGTTCAGACTCGTTACAACCTCTTGCTTATTGCCTTTTGTTTCTCGAGTAGTGCTGAAGAGAAGATGGACTTGATATGGGGAAGAGGGGAAGAATATGAGAACCAGCGGTTCTGAGATATCTGAGAACACTGATTGGCTGGTCCCTGTTATCTGCAGGATGTGCTTTTCTTGAGGATGAGCATATTTTGGTTTACAGGTTTCCAAAACAAGCACATTCCTGCCAACATGATCCCTGGCAAGCTGTTTTGGAATTTGACCTTGCTACCGAAAAGGGGTTAAGTCCAGGACACACACACTCATTTCGGTGGGGGGTGAGCCGTAGTTGGCTATGTTAGCACCTCATTATACAACAGTTCCAGGATAAAGTGATTCCAGATGTGCTCTCAGCAAGGACCTAGTACTTATGGTTTTAACCCATTAGGCTGAAATTCACTCTCTGAATTTTGGAGAAGCCAGAAGTTAGTTAATTAACTAGTCATTCCTGGTTACTTTATAAAGTTGTTTCTAAATTGGCTTTAATTTGCAGTATGCTTCAAGTTAGCTAATGATAACTATATAAAACATTTATATTTACACATACACACATGTATTCACACATGCATGTATCTTTCACAATGATTAGAAGTTCATTTTGAGTACTGGTTTAACGATCATTAAGTTCCTTTGTCCTGGAAATTTCATTTAGAAGAGTTATGAGAATCTGTATCTAAGAAGTAGTATTCTAGTTTCCTTCTTCTGACCGATCAAGCTGCGTGTGATTCTGAAGAGTAAACTTCATGGGGAGTGCTGGTTAAAGACCCCCCTCCCTCGCCTTTTTAAATGCGAAATTTCTTACTTCTAAGTTTGTAACCTGAATTTACAAAGAAGAATTGAAGAGAAAAGGTGCTGAATGCCTTCTCTAATGACTCAGATTATTATTAAGAGTATGGGATTTTTGTATCACTGGGCCCTGGAAGGTGGTGAGCTGAGGGTGGGCATTTCATTTTGCTTTAAAATATTTCAGATTTGTCTACAGAAATTATGTTTTCTGTTGAATATAAAGGAAACCTTCTTAGCTGGTGTTTGCTTACTTTAGTTGAGAACATTCCATCCTAAGACACTCTTTTGATATGATATTAAAAAATATTTTTAAAAATTTAAGTATTATATCTGGCTTCAAGGACCACAGCATTTATTCGCCAAAGACTTTAACCTAGGGCATTAATCACTGGGAAGAAATAGTGGAAAACATAGTCTTCATAGGGTCCTGTTTTGTTGCAATGAGGGTGGCAACTTCAGTCAAGCAATCTAGGTAGGAGCAGGGACTCTGGGTCCAGACTGCCTAGCTTGATTCCTGGCTCTGCTTTTTACCAGCCACGTGATTCAGTTTTCATAAATGTTAGAGGATGAGTAATAACTGGTGAGGATTTAATGAGTCTGTACTTGTAAAGAAAGCACTTACAACCTTGCTCAGCACATAGTAAGCACTGTGCAAGTATAAGCTTAAACAAATTAAAAAATCTCAAAATGCGTCCTTGCTATGTCAGAAATGCTAATATCAAGTGGCAGCTTAAGCAACATATCACTAGTTAAAGTTAAAGGAAACATGATTCTTGGGATTAATCCTCTCGTGAAACATCTTCAGGGTGCTGAACTGGGGCTAATCCAAATGGGGTTAAAGTTGGAGGGCAAGAAGGTGAGGAAAGTGGAGCAGGGGGATGCCATTACTTAAAGCCTCAGGCTGGGGTCTCGCTAGATAATGATTTGTTTACATTATTTCCTATTGGAGATAAAGACTCTTGGTGTTACCCATCAAGGGGAGATGGACTATAGTCAGCGTGTGGATTGTCAAGCGTTTGTAGTTTAATAATGTCAAGGGCTTCCTCTGGAGGAAATGCAAAAGTTGTGATTTTCCCTAAGTCAGTTAGGGCATCACTACTGAGTCAGCCAGGTAGGGCCCACTAGTCCATTATTAATGACAATTAGCCTTGTGCTATTGCAGCTCTTCAGACTCCTGGGGCCTGCCGCTTGGAGAAGGCTCCTCTTTCTCCTGGCTGGCGCCGTCCCATCCCAGGGTGCAGGGCTTGACAAGTGGAGTACAGGTGGGGTTTCAGCCCCTCCCCCCCCCCCCCCCCCCCCCCCCCCGCCCCCTGCAGCTCCTCCACCCAGGATTTGGTGCAGTTCACAAACTGCACATTCAATGTGTTAGCCCTGAAGGCAGGGTTTTGAAATATTACTTCCTATGCTTCAGCTTGGGAGAAGTGTTCATTCTGTTCAGTCAGTCTACCGAAGTAGTTGAAGTTGGGGAAGAGATGGGTCAGTGTTTTTTGTCATTGAATCCAATGGGCAATTGCTAATTGCTATGTAAGATAATCCACAAGCATCTTGCTGACGGTCTAAGACTGTTTTCTATTAGAGGTTTTATTAAGGCACTTAATTTAGGATTAAGGTCCTGCTGAACCTTATATGAGTCTAAAAACGAGAAAGGCACCAGAATATTAGAACCTTTTAGCCATAAACCATATTTCTGCAATGCCACTGCTCCTTATTTTCTAATGTACTTATGATTTAAGATGATGCATTTTCCTTTATTTCCAATGGTTTGCAAGCTGTAACTGAAAGACCCAAGTGCTTGGAAAAGGCCCTGGCTAAAAACCAGTCAGTCTATTGACATGGAATCATGTCAGGAATGGCCTCATCAGATTTGTGGGTTTTGGCCTCTCTTGTTTCTCATCCAATATTTTCAGTATTATCCACAGTTAAAATTACTCATTGGACGTGCAATAGATTAAAATCACATTAAAGTTTGGACTTCAACCAAACACAGCAGAAAGTCTTGATTCTTTGACATTACCTCCCAGACTCTTCTATTACAGTTTCCGTGGTTCTGAACTTTGGAAGATGTGGCTCAGGTAAAAGCTCTCCTATCTCCCACAGAGTGCCACCTGTAGAAAGGCACTTTGAAGTTTTATTGTTTCAAATATATTTACTCTCATTCTCAGGGAAACTTGAAATAGCTTCTATTGTTCTATTCTTATCCCTACTCATTTAGAAACCTTTCAATTCCATTCCCATCCCCTGTCCTTGGTTTTTTCCATTTTGAAATGAGTAGGAACTCTGCTTGTTAGCTCTCTTATAGTGTAAGCATAGCTCTAGAAACAGTTGTTTTGCTTATCAAACTTCTGTCTAATAATAACTAACACGCACTGAGCACATTACAATTTCTCAGGTACTCGCCAAATGCATTATCACATTTAATCCACCTGAGCTTTTGAGATGGCTGTTATGATTTTCTCCATTTTTACACAGTGGAAAACTGAAGTTCAGAGATCCACATACTGTTCTACCTAAAAGATATAGAAAGAGAACCAGGCTGTTCACCTTTTATTGATTAAAAAGAGAGGTTTGGCCCCATATTTTCTATGAGATTAGCCAGCACTACAATTTTGAAACATCTTTTTGCTTGCTTAATTATGTGTAGCATGGCTCATGTGGTAGGAAATATCTACACTGGTAGCTAGCCTGTGAATTTGTCCCAACTTATTTACATAATCTTTTGGAATGATTTAAAGTGCTTAGGGTTTTCAACTTAGACTAGACAAAAGGACAGTAAATAACTCTTGGGCAAAATTTACAGTAGTTAGCATATCTGCAGCCTTTCAAAGGAATCAGTCAGAGAACCTTGAATATCTGTTTTGTTTATCATGTGCCCCAGCTAATCTGACATTTTCACTTTTTCTAACTTTTTTCCAGGGTATGTTGACACTTAGGTTAATTTTGAGCTACTTGAAGAATATCCCGTGCCTGGCATTTAATACATTTCAAATAAATGGTTGAGTTGTTCACCATGTGGGCAAATGGCAATTTGTAAATAAGTATCCGTAAGTGCAAATAGTCACATTATGTTTATTGTTTTAAACCAGAAGGTTTCGACATAGACTGAAGTGGTATAGGAAGGAGCAAGGGCTTCGGAACCTGAAAACATCTGGGTTCGAATCTTCACCCGAGCACTTCCTGCTCGTTACTCCGCCTTCCTTAGGCAGTCACTTCTCTGATCTTCAGTCTCCTCACCTACGAGTTCGAGGTTATGTTATCTACCTTGCATGATTGCTGTAAGGATCATCTGAAATAATGTATACAAAGCATCCAACACTATGCTTGATGCATAAAATATGCTTAAAGTTCATGCCCAGCATTTGTTGAAGACAGAGATAGCGATTGTGGCTCTGAGTTACTGTAATTTTAAAAAGATACTTCTGAGTGCCGTTATGTAGAAACATACGAGAGGAATGTGAACATGCATATAGCATTATCCTAGCTCTGTAAGATTCCTGCATTGTGGTATTGAGGCAGTGACAAGTCCAGAGTTTCTGAAGATGTGCAAAGACTAATTTAAATCCCATCTGAGAAGTGCAATTAATGTTGAGGACTCTGAGGGGCAGGCAGCATGCAGGTGCTAGGGAGCAGTGTAGATGAGGTGGGACAGTTTTCAAACTCACCTTGCACATGGGCCAGTGAGCCAGTGGTGGCACTTCCTCTTGTGTCTTCAGGAAATGTGGAAGCTACTACCAGCTCCTGACACTGACCAGGAGAGGAAAGAATTATTAGCCACTGATTGCTGATGATGGCCTTATACAAAGACGTGTGAGGTGGCCAGGTCTCCTACTCAGAGTCTGTCAATATTCATAACCAACCAAAGTCATACAGCAATCATTTTTCATATGATTTGGGATTACGGCATTTTCAGAATTTGTGTATATAACTTAGTCAGCAGTCCAGTTCCCAGTGATTAGATTGTAGATTATCTGACTAACCTTTGTATGTAAAAATCAGCTGCATAATCCATCGCATAAAATACTTATGATGATGATAGCAACTCAACAAACTATCCTAAATTTTACATAGAATAGCAAAGGGCCAAACATAGGTAAGATAATTTTGAAAAAGAACAAGGTGCAGAATTTTTCTTTGATAGATATCAAGACTTATGAAGCTGTGGTAATCAAGGCGGGATAGTAATGGCTAAGGCTTAGATATACATGCTGATGAGACAGAATGGAAAGTTTAGAAACAGATCTACACATACGTGAACATTTGCTATATATAAGAGGTCTTACTAGGGAAAAGTTTGATGGCTCATGATGGATTTTTTTATAACAGGAAAAAAAGTAAAATTAGATTCCTATATCATACCATACACAAAAATCAGTTATAGATAAAGACAGAAATGTGAAAAGCACAATTTTTAAACATCTAAAAGAAAATATTTTATGAACTTGGGTTAGGTAGTGATTTCTTACAAAATGTAATAAAAAATTTAAAAACATGGATAAATAAACTTGACTATATTAGAATTAGAAACTTCTGTAGTTAAAAAACTTATAAGTGAAAGAGAAGTGAGCAAGAGATTTAAACATAAAAGAAATTCATGCACAGACTATATAAAGAATCCCCATAAATCAGTAAAGAAAAGACAACCCAAAAGAAAAATGGGTGAAGGATATGAACAGGCAGTGCACAGAAAAGAAACCCAAATGGCCAGTAATTGTGAGAACATCAGGGCGATGCAAAATTAAAACCATGAGAAGATGGGATTTTACATTCACCAGAGACCAAGTGTTGGTGAGGATATAGAACAAAGAGCAATCTTATGCACTGCTCATGGGAGAATTTCACTGACCCTAGCACTTTGGAAAACAATTTGACAAAATCTAGTAGAGTTGAAAATGAGGCTGTCTTACTACCTGCACCTCCACTGCTGGTTAATTCCCTAGGGAAACTCGCATAGCACCTGCCACAGTCCTGGTACAGAGTAGGAGATCAGTACGCTGCTCTTAAAAGAAGGGAGGGAGGGAGAATATTTGTGCCATTGGCTTCTTTTTGCTTTGCTCTGGGTGTTGTGGGACTGCTTCTTCCTTGCCACGGTGGTCCCAAACCACCCCACAGGTCTGACAATTCCAGTACACCTTTGGGGATCTCAGAAGACTAGCTTCTGATTGCTGAGATTCTCCTGTGAATGGAAATAATGATTTTCATAACTGATGACTTGAATACATTCTATAAATGTATTTCCTTATACAGAATTCACAGTGGTATAAATACTAAGCTCTCGCTGTGTATTTTAAATGAATCTATCTAATATATAAAATGAGATGTGCCAGTACATTATGGGTAGCATAAAATATTACTTATTACTGGATCCTTACAATTCTATTGCCAAAGAAAGATAAGACCTGATGGCCTGAAAAGATAAAATGCTTTTTTTCAGGCATATGAATAATCAAAAAATATTCCACTGGTTTAGGAAGAAATGGGCATTCTTTTTAAATAGCAAGTAATCATACGCACTAAGCCATTCCTTTTATAACATATATTCCTAAGAGCATAGAAAACATGGCAGCTCTTCCCATAGCTAGAAGAATGTGTGGTTACCCTGGCAACGGCATCTTGATTCCTGATTCCAAGTACCACCTGGTGATTTCACATCCAACAGCTGTGCAGCATCTACATTTCCATTGAGGAAATAAAATGCATTCATGCGTCATCTCATGGAGCATTTAAGAAGAAACGAGCTTGCAAATTTGGGGAAGGAGGGAAGGTAATAGCACTACATGCTCACAGAGCCAATTGAAGTTTAAAAGCCCTAACTGCAGTCTTGGAAACATGCCCGCAGCAGCCAAGGCCACCACATTAGGGGTGTAGAATTGTGAGGCAGATTTTCCATTAGAACTCTAATATTCACATAGGCCCGGTAGCCTAGGAACATTTTCTTATCCCTTACTCGAAATGTGTACTTTTAGGTGGAATTGGCACTCTCCATCCTAACAGGCATTTAAACAAAATGGTTGTGCACACATCACCATGAGAGGTAGAGGAATATGAAGAAACAGTGTCCTAAGTTTCCTGCTTGTTTCTCAGCGCTCCTAATTTCACCCAGAGTATTGGGACCTTCCTGGGATCCAGTCGTATGAAAAAAGCCAAATCCTTTGGTAATTTCCAACAGAATGAATTTTATGGGAACTTCAGAATTAGGTAGTTGAGTGCTAGAGGGAAAGACTAGCACTGCTGGACTGCAGGGGCACAGCAGGTTAGGGAGTAATTTCCTGTCCTCTCAAAAAAAGGAGTATGAACAAACAATTTAAGATGTATATTCAAAATTTTTCCTTTCCCTTTTTTCCATAATTGTTATGATTCTACACATATAGAAAGTTTACAAACAGCAAAAAGTTTATAGGAGCAAGAAAAAAATCACTGAAGATACTAATGTTAATATTATTGGAAAATTTCTTTTAATCTTATTTATGCATTTTTTCACCTTTGTCCTGCATTTTAGAAGAGCCACTCACGTTATCCATCCACACTGCAAACGATTTTCTGCAGTACCAGTTATGATCATATTGCTTCAAAGGAATACTTTAATTTTGGTACGGCATTTTGAGTTTCTGTGCAATTTTTTTTCTTCCAGTGGCTTCATACTCTTTTCTCCTTTCATCTTAGTCTATTCATTCTTGAATTTCCTCTTATTTCCTAGAGATCGTGTTTTCATACATCTCTGTTTAGGACACCAAACAAGACATCAAAATTTTCTTTGGTGTTGTGGAATCTTTTCAAAGGCGCCATGTTGCTTTTGCCCTGCCTCGTCCTCAGATGGGGAGAGATCTATGCAGCTCATTATAAATAGTGTGTACAGAACGTCCCTCGCACTGTCCACTTGTAGTCTGACAACTTCTCCTCTCTGAACTAAACACTGAAGGCTGGTTATGTGCACAGCTTCTATCCAGTTTCCAGGGCTTAGGATTCCATCACTCAATCAACCCATAAACACTTGAATCCCTACTAGGTGCAGACACTGTTGTAGGTGCTGGGATAGGGCAGTGAACAAAACAAGCTTATATAAAATAAGTTACCCTGTGGTTGTATAATGTAGAGGATAATATTCATCTTCTGGTAAGGGAGTTAGGAGGTCAGGGAGCCAGTTCTTTTACCCAGGGATCTAGGGAAAGACCTCCAGACTGGTCAGGTAATATTTGAGCTGATGGAATTGAGGGCAGGAGTTCTATGGTTATCTGGAAGAAGAGCATTTCCAGAAGAGGAATCAAAGCAGGCCTTTTAAGCCGTTATAAGGCTTTTGGCTTTTATTCCAAGTGGGATAGGATGCCATTCTAGGGTTCTGAGCAGAATGAAGTCCCTGAAGCTGAGTGAATCAAGTGTTTGAAGACAGAGGGAGTGGCCAAGCATGTCAAGTGTGGCTGACGGGGTGAGTGAGAGGAGGACTGAGAGCTGACTGTTACGTGCGGCCCCATGGAGGTCACTCGTGACTTCGACAGGAACTGTTGTGGTGAAGTCATGACGGTGAAAGCTGTTTGGGATGGATTCCAGAAAGAATGGGAGGAGTTGGACAGGAGGCAGACTATAGGCAACTCTTCAGAGGAGTTTTACTCTTAAAAGGAAGAAAATGGGGTGGGAGCTGGAGGAGGATGTGGGACCAGGAAAGTTTTTTTATTGTTAAATGGGAAGAATTATTACAGCACATTTGTATGCTGGGAATGATCTGGGAGAGAATAACAACTCAAGGATTCAAGAGCGAGTGGACAATTCCTGGGGGAGCAATGTCTAGGAGTAGGTGAGAGCGGATGGGCTCCAGTGCACAGTGGCAAGAACACGAACCCTTCAGTTGTGGCTACAGGAGGGAGGCTGGGGTGTGGGCACAGAGGGACCTATGTGGGTGGGAGCACAGACATCCACTCAGTGTGGCTCAGCTGGCCTCTCGCCAGCAGTTGGTATATTTGACAGACTTAGGTTCCATCTGCTGTGCTTTGTACCATGTGCACTACAGCACTCCATGAAAGGCCAGCCGTCTGCCTCTCCCCTCATAGGCGCACGCGTATAGGTGTGTTCTTGTCCTCACCCCTTCGTTTTGGTAAAGTAAATACTACATTTTTGTCCATTTTGCAGTTTAAAAAAACTTGGGCTTAGACTGGTTTAGCCACTAACAGAAGGTCACGCACAGATAAATGATAGAGCAGAGAACTGAATCAGCATTTTGACTGGTTCTGGCTTCTTCCCCACCGTTTTCAGGTTGGATGGAAGAAACAGGGAAGGGATGTATTACTTCCCCAAACTCCAGTTTGGTGTCTTTCTCCTGCTCTTGTGTGTGAAGATTCTGTGAACGCACAGCCCCTTTAGGAGCACAGGGTCCTCCCCAGGTGGAGGGGATCTCCAGTAGCGTGCTGCGCACAGATGGCCTTGTTACACTGTTCACTCAGTGGAGGGATAGGGCACCCGGAGCCTGCTCCTCCCACCACAGCCTAGGAGGGGCTGCACGTGAACAGCACCTTCCTGCCTGTTCAGCCTCTAACCCCCTTTTGGTGAACACTCCACTTGTTCCTTTCGCTCTTTAGATCTGGGAGAAGCAGGTTTTTGTGCTCATTGAGTTGCCCCTAACCAGAGGATAGTAGAATTTTGAAGTTGGAAGGAACCATTCCAGGACCTCTAGTTTAACCCTCTCTATATGTACGCTGCTTTCTTCACCTGCTGTGCTAGCATCTCAGGCACCGCCTAACATTTACTTCGAGAATTTCTACCCTCAATGCAGGAAACCCACACACACATGTACACATCTACTTTGCTCCCTTTTGGAAGAAGCTCTAAGAGAAAAGATGTGAGGTTTAGGCTGAAAACAACTCTGCCTGCTGTTTCAAGGGCTGTCGTTGCAATCATTGTGAGTGGCCACTGGAGGTAGGCATTCGCATCCATCTGGCAGTTACCCAATTATGATGCATTCTCCTGAAAATGTGCTACTTTGTATTAGATGATCTATACATTCCGAGTGTCAGGTGTTTTCTATTACACACACATGATGTGTATTAGGTCTTCATAAACTATTGTGTCACACCATGGCTAATCAGTTCAAATTCTGAATTATAATGAAGTGTTATTAAAATGGTTCAGAGATATAGATGAATGAACAGGGTGTTTCAAGGACTAAAGTAGGACACCTGTAACCAAGGAGTATATTTAGATGATACTTAAACATGCCTTAAAAGTTAATGTTTAGGTTAAAAAGTATTTAGGAAAAAATCAAGTTTGGAGGGTATATATATGTATGTACATATGGATATGTATATGCATATATATACATATACACATGTAATATACCATATATGCATACATATATGTACATAAAATTATATATATGTAAGTAAAATGTTTTCAGAGCCAAACCACTGATGCTCCTATGGCTCAGAAGCACTCCCACTAGAAAACATTATGGAATGAAAGATGTTGAATTCTATCCCCTCACAGAAAGTTTTGCGGGGGTTCTCACTTTGACTGGCTGCCCTTTGCACCCTCCTGCCCTGAAGGTCTCCTTCCTTTGTGGAAAAGTTCCGGCATGGGGATGAGGCGAATCAGTCATTTTGAAGAGAATGAGGTGACGGCTTTACTAACATTTCCATATATGTTGGTCGTGTGTGAGGAGGGTGGGGGTGGAGGATTAGGCAAAACCTAGAATTCATCATATGAATTATGTGTTTGTTTGGCCACTCGGCCAGTCCTGCCCCAGTCAGTGCCAGTACATCCCGCAGACAGCTTCCATACCACACTCTATTTCTCTCCCACTCACATAAAATTCCATGCCAAGGTACAAACCACAATCCTCCGTTTCTTGGTTTTTCATGCAAAAACTATTTTAGAATAAATTTAAATGTCAAACCTTCCAGAACTTTGAACAGAGGAGACTTCAGCTCACTCAGTGGACAACATGGCTAAAAAATTTAAAAAAAAATTCTGATGATGACAGTACTAAAATTTTACAGGTCTATATTTTCCACTGAATTTAAGTTCCAGAGAGAAACAAATTTGCTTTGTTGGAGGAATAGGATAAAAGAAGAAACACTGAGAAAAACATAAATCAGCAGCAGCTCTTGCGTGCCCAGGAGAGGCCCCAGGCCCCGTGTGTGAACAACATTGCAATGGCTGCTTTATGCAGCATGTAAATAAACACGGTCCCCACACCGTTTAAAATAGTCAACATTGACCTAAACGGGGATAGACGTCAAATGCCAGTCCAGGCAGACATTTATGAATATACACACAGAACACATGGCAAGAAGGACTTGGTGCTTTTTCTTCCAAATATTTTATCATGCACACATTTGAAATTAAATACACGTTCAGTGTTCATAGTCTGAGCAATAGAAAGTACGTTTTTAATCAGTCCTAGACAGCAGGAAAAACTTCCTGCCAGAGTTCAAGGAGGTTTATTCTTCCTTTAACAGATGTTTATTGATAATGGAAGGCAGGAAGTTATATGACATGTCTCTAGCTTCAAAGAGTTTAAAATGTGGTAGAGCTCTTTAGGGAGTCTGGTCATCAGGGAATTTAAGAGAACCTTTGTATAGCTATGTGAGAAAGGTGTAAAAGCATAGAGGAAAGAGAAGCTCAGAGTTTTGATTTCAAAATTATAAACTAAAAAAGAATGTCTAGGCAATCTGGAAAAGTCCTGAGGTAGAAACAATTGAACCAAGCACAATACTATGCATTATTTAACACAATGTTTCCTAAATTATGGAATGTTTTCCACTGGACTGCTCTGAGAATCTGATGAAAGTTGTGGGCTCAGAAATAGCCATCTACCCTCAAACTTTTACACAAAATGTTACGGATTTGGACTCTGAGTCCATGGGCTTTATAGTTTAAATCTAATACAATTACATTTACCATGGTTAATGTGTTATAACTATTTGCTTACATACTGTCTTCTCTACTAGAATATAAGCATTTCTAGGACAGGATTGCGTTATCGTTCATCTTTTATTCAGACCCTCTCTGTTTAGCAGTGTGGTGTTGTATAGAAGGCACTAAAAATGTTGACTGCCTGCTGCCTGTCTCAATATTTAGGTGTTAGGTTAATGCAGCATCTTCCAAATGTCAGTCATTTGAGTAGCTTCCCCACAATTTTTGCCATAGCTGTTTACCACTTATATTACTAATTACTATCTAGGGCTGCAAGATAATGATTTTTGGTGACAGAGCACTAAATAATATCATGTTTCAGAATGAGCATGTTATTTTCATTCCATTTTCTTTCAGTCCAGCTTACACCAAGGAGAGTGTTCCAGTTTACTTCTGACGTATCTTTAATGCCCCTGACATTTGGAGGAACTAATATAGAGGCTTCTCTAGGCATCTGGATAGAAGTGAATACCATTGCTTTGTTTTTCTTTCATTGTGTTTAGTTTTGTAAAAAGTGACACTAATTTTCTATTTATGGAAGTGAGAAAAAATTTTCTTTTAACATATATTTAAGTTAAAACAAAGAGTTTATTTTTTAAAAAAGCAGTGCATCAGTTATCTATTGCTGTGTAACAAACTACCCCAAAACATAGTGGCTTAGAAAACCATGACTTATGAAGATTCTGTGGGTTGGCTGGGCTTGGGTGGGCAACTCTTCTCCATGTGATGTCTCCTGGGGTTATTCCTGTGACTTGAGAACGTGGCTGGGGCTGGAAGGTCCAAGATGGCTTCACTCCTATGTCTGGCAGCCCAGCTGGAGTGGCTAGAACGGCTGCAGCTGGCTGAGCCTCTCTCTCCGTGTGATCTGTCATCATTCAGTAGTCTGGGCTTTTTCATATTGGATGGATCCCAAGAGAGTGAAGAAGAAAGCTGCAAAGTCTCTTAAGGCTTAGACCTGGCAGTCACAAAACATCACTCCTGCCCCATTCTGTTGGTCAAAGCAAGTGAGAGGACAAGTCTAGATTCAAGGTGAGGAGAAATACACTTCACATCTTTTGGGGAGGTTAATGGCACATGTGTTTTGAGGTGGAAGGAAACTTTGGCAATAATTTTGCAAACAATCTACCACAAATGGTAAGTAATAATAAGATAAATTGTAGCAGATATATCAAAAATTGTGAAGATGTTACTCAAGGTTGATAGTTGGAAGATGTTGTATTAGTCTATTGCACTAGACAGTCTGTTGGTATTTCTCAGTACCTTGTACATACTAAGCACAGTGCTATGCACAAAGGAATTAAAGGAAAAAGATAAAACATGATGCAAACTTGTCCTAGAACTGCTTACAATCTAGTGAGGGAGACAGGTGTATAAATAAACAGTTATAACAAAATAACCATGACGCATGTTACAGTAAAGGATTTAAATGTTTTATGTAAAGGTTTGAATGCATATAGATTTTCTTGGACCCATGCCTTTTATCAGGTTCTTGAGAAAGTGTGAGACCCTGAAAGGACCTAAAAAGCACTGAATGAATCAAGACACACAATGGTGCGATGCGCAGAGATGACAGCTGCTAACTTTGGTGGTAAGGAAAAGACTTCAGAGAAGTAGTAATACTTACACATGGGAAGGGGGAATGACTGAGGAGGAGGAATTGGCTTGAGTTGGAAGCCAATTAGATGTGGTGAGGGGGTTCTGGGGGTGAGATGGGCACAGGGGAATGAGGAGGAATTGGTGAAAGAAGATAGAAATGTGGGGAATTGGAGAAAGGAGAAGAAAGAGAAGATAATTCCAGGATGACTGAATTTTCTAGCTGGCGAGAATGGTAGAAAGGAGGAAGAGTAGGTTTTCTGGAAACATCTTTCTAGTATTGAGTTTTTTTCCAAGTTGTCATTGAGGTGCCCATGTGATAAAACCAATAAAGAATTAGAAATGAAGATCTGGAACTTATTACCTTGTGCCAGGCACCTTCATAGGAATTGGGTATAAAGCAGTGAATATCCTAAGAGAGGTGATGCCTGTGTACCCATGGAACTTACATTCTAGTGGGGTTGGGGACAGGGGGAAGACCGAGAGAGAGACAATTACAATGTAAAAAAGTTTGTGTAAGTTTCAGCTAATATTAAATGCCAAGAATAAAATAAATCTAATTAGTGAGATAGGGAGGGTTTGGACAGCTACTTTATCTAGGGTAGTATGGTAACTGAAGGCAGCTATCTGAAATAGAACTCAAAGCTTGTAAGGAGATTACCCTCTTTTAGCTTAATAAGGTAGAAAAATTATACTAGCGGGAAATTAACCTTTGCAGTGTAAGGTGGTCTCATCCAGAGACGAGGTCATTGTGAGGGACTCTTCCCCTGCCCCCGACCTGCCTTCCACTCACAGACATCTGAATCTTCCCCATCTAGCAGCAGAACCATGTGGAATAGATAATGAGTATAATCGAAAACCCACCTTGATGGCCAGGACACCAGAGGAGAAGAAGCTTCAGGGAGATAATGTATGGAAGAATGGCAAGGGGGAGTCACTCACTGACCACTGATGGGGTGGCCATATGGGGCTCCCAAAAGTAAGGGATTGAGCCTCTCTCCCATAGTTTGTACTAGGAATGAGTTAACTAGTCTAGGGATGCCACTCTCAATTCCCCACCTCACTTTGAGTGTTGTGCAGATGGATTACATCACGGTATGAGATGGATTACCTCACTTGGACTTGAGTGAAGAACCAATTGCACAGTCTTCTGGGTTTTGGGTGGGTCTGTTTGAGGTAATGGTAGGACATGATCCTCCCTCACCATCCACAGGGAGTTTCCTGGATCCCTCCAGTGGGGATGATGGATTGAGAACAGAGTTGCCTCGGGGTCAGTCTCCCACCAGCGAGACTTTCTCTTCTGACCGTTCTACTCCATCCATGCCAAGGTAAGGATATACTTAATTTTTAAGAAAATTGTATATTGTAATATTATTCTCATTTTTCAGTCACTCATTTCTGAACACATCTCCTCCCCTCCCGTGAAGAATGTGTACAATGTTAAGTAAATCAGTTTGTGTTAGTGATTCTAACCACATCTACTTTGGCTGGTGCTAGGATGTTCCTCTAGATTTCTGGTAAACAAGGATAAATTAGTTTATGACGTGTTGAAATTACAGGATCCCATAAAGTAAAACCTTCAGTGATTGGAACATACCATCATTTTAGAGCTTATGAAGATTTCAACTATTGGATGGGCAAAAAAGAATTTAGATGATTGCCTCTATTATCTTTTTTTTTAAAACCTTAGGTAAAATATCATTTCAAAACTACAGCCTTTGAGTGTTACTAGATACTGTGGGCAGAAGAAGCGAGCAGTGTGCTAGTCTGCTTGCCACAGCTCTGGACCTCATTCTGAGAGAAGAGGTTTAGGTTTGGGAATTTTTTTTTTTTTAAAAGATATTATTTTTTCCCTTTTCTCCCCAAAGCCCCCCGGTACATAGTTGTGCACTCTTCGTTGTGGGTTCTTCTAGTTGTGGCATGTGGGACGCTGCCTCAGCGTGGTCTGATGAGCAGTGCCATGTCCGCGCCCAGGATTCGAACCAATGAAACACTGGGCCGCCTGCAGCGGAGCGCGCAAACTTAACCACTCGACCACGGGGCCAGCCCCGGTTTGGGAATTTTTTTAGGCCATCATTTTTCAGCCATTTGCTCTTATCACCCTGATTCAATCCATTAACTGGGATGTTATTCAAAATACAACATGTTGCCGGGGAGGAATTAATCCGTCAAACCGAGGCGCTACATATAGGACTCTAAAATCCTGAAAACTACACGTTACAGAAAAGTTGGAGAAAATCTGGCTTGGCATCATGGAGCTGCCGACTTCCTTTATCCCATTGTTTGTGACCTTGACTATTTCAATCATGACGTAAACCCATGGAATCAAATTACTGACATGTTTATGATTCTCTAGTCACATTTGGTAGTTATTAATACTATAGAGGTGACAAGGACACTTTCAATACAGTGCCTCCTGTCAAGAGAAGATGAAAACCTTCCGGTAAAGTCCCCGGGGCACAGGCAGTAGGGTTTGTCCTAAGTCTGTCCGTCCCCTAGCACAGACTCCTAACATGGGGATCTGAACTATTCACCCCAGACTTAATATAAGGGAGGGAAAGATAACAGTGTTGGGATCCCTTGTGTTGGTGACAGGGAATACTACTCGCCCTACTACTACCAGTAATAATAATACAAACAATAGCAATGACCTGGTACTTACTATGTTCTAGGGACTGTTTTAAGCACCTTCCATTCATTAACCAATTTAATCTGCACAACAGCAATCGATATCATTACTACCCTCCTTTTACAGATGAGGAAACTGAGGCTCAGAGAGCTCGCACACTGAGAAGTTCGGGAGCTGGGACAGAGTTAGTGCTGATAGGTGAATGATAGTAGTAGTAACAGTGAGGAAAAAAAGAAGTGAGGAAGATAAGATTTTTCTGTAAAGTGAAAAAAGGCACTTAGGAAAAAGCTGCTCCATCTTTGAAGCCACCGCTAACCCTGAGGAGAGAGAGTGAGGTCGCCTGCCCAGCTCCAGGGCTTTGCAGCTGCTCAGGCTCTGCCCCACCACGACAAGGGCCAAGGACCTGGTCAGAGGCTGTATGGGGCCACCGCTGAGATTCTCCTCGTCTGTGGCCGTACATCCCAGAATCATAAAATGTTTGAAGGGATGGCTGGAGGACAGTAGACTCCCCCAGTCTACTGAGAGGGCCCTGAAGTGCCACATAGACCTACTGTTGGGTTACGGGGTCATCTTTTCTTTGGTCCTAGGAAAGCGGACTTTTCCAGGGAGGCAGTTAACTGAGCGGGCATCTGGAGCCCAGTTTATTTGTATCTTTCTTCACCTCCTGTTCCTGACAGACAGATATGACAAGGACAAAAGTTAGTACAAAAGGGAGGCGATCCGACCAGATTTTATGGAGAAACGTGAACAGGAAGGAGACCTTCAGGCGGGACTTATTTATAGCTGTGTGGAGTGTATGGATTTGTGTTTACGGGTGTGAGCACTCAGGAACTGGAAAGTTTAAATTCCTTTAATGTTCTCGTCGGTGCCTGGGAGGATTCATTATTTTAGTTTTCATACTGATGCTATTAGGAAAAGTCAGAAAATTCAGCTATCTCAAGTCCTCACAGAAATTCCTGCTGGCATCTCTTCATGAGCGCCACTAACCTGGCATTCTTCGGTGCTCCACGTTTAGACGTGGGGTCGTCACTATTACCTGGACCCTTTTGTGTGGACCGAGGTTCCCCTCAGGCATATTGGAGAGAAGGCAGCTTCCATTGCTGCCGTGTTTTACCCCAGCCCTCGCATCACCGTGCCCAGGAAATCATTCCCTTTTCCACCTCCTAAGTACGCCTCTGGGTACTTTATGGTAAGGGTGACATTTTTCTCTTGACAAGCACTATTATAGTGTAGAACTGTCCTTGTCACTCTTTATTGCTTTTAATAACTATGAAATCTCTTACAAGATGTCTAGAGCTTCATAAACATATGTTGATGGCACTATTTTATCAGTCCTGAAACAGTCAAGGTCACAGACAATGTGCCAGAGGAAGGAAGACAGTGAACACACCATTATAAATAGATGTGTAGCTTGAAAATGACCCGTCCAGACATGGGGACATTAGTTGGCAATGGGAAGGAAGTGATGAAATGCAATAATAATTTTATTTTACTCAGGAAAATCTCCAGGTGTATGTCAAATGCTTACTGTGTTTAATCTGGTTGGCATCTTAGCATGTCAGAGATTTAAACACTGACCATAGTTATTTCATGACAATGAAAAGTGAATTAGAAAATAAGAATGGAGCAAAAGTGCAGTTTGAATAGTCAAAAGTTAGCACATGATACCTAATTTTAACTTAGGGAATCTAAGTGAAACATGTAAGAACAACGTACCTTATAGTTTGTTATTCTGAACTTTTAAAACATAAGCTTTGGGGATCATTTTAGGTAGCAAGTTGAAATACTGCTACTGAATCCCATTTCCTTATCTCTTGATCTCTCATTGATCCTCAGCAGCTATATTTTAACAATGAAACATCTAAGAGGTCTACTAGTTTTGGTATTTGGTGCTCAAACATGTCCCCAAAGCATGGGTTCTGACTTGCCAGTGTACAGGCTGATGATTTGTGCTTAATAGACCTCAGAACTCCCAGCATCTGGGAAGAGAGAAAAGCAACAAAAACAACAGCACCAAAAATAATGACAATAGCATTAATTAGTGTCCAGATCTATTAATGTTAACCCTTTCAATACCCCATTCAGACAGATATTATTACAATAGTATAAGGGGTCAAGAGTTCAGACAGTGAGGTTAGACCATGGGTAACTCTTCTAGGAATTACAATTTCTTCATCTGTAAAAGAGGAAGTATTATTACTTATAATAATAATTATTATTAATACTGCCTTGAAGTTTTCTTCTGAAGATGAAATGAAGAATGCATGTAAAGGGGCAGCCCCAGTGGCCTAGTGGTTAAGTTTGGCACGCTGCACTTTGGCGCCCTGGGTTCAGATCCTGGGCGTGAACCTACACCACTCTTAGCAGCCATGCTACGCTGGCGGCCCACACAGTACAAAAGAAAAAAAGGAAAAAAAATAGAGGAAGATTGGCATGGATGTAACGCAGGGAAAATCTTCCTTAGCAAAAAAAAATGGAATACATGTAAGGCCCTTAGCACAGGGCCTATTTTATGATTGGTAGTTATTAGCATCATCGTCATTGTCCCTATTTTTCAGATGAAGAAGTGAGGGCTCAAAGATCCAAAAAGCTGGGAAATAGAAGATAGAAGGCAGGAATCAAACAAAGAGGCCCCTGACTTTAAACCCCTCTGGGCATGGACAGCCCGCTCCTCTGCTGCATTCAGGGTTGCTTTGTGGGAAAGGAGGGTGTGGATTCAGGTTTAGCCTTTGGCCAGGAATCTAACTCTAACTTTGAGAGGAGGTGACAGGGACGTGGGGATAAGCAGTTATTTATAGTCGGGGCCTCAGATGCTGCCTCTAATTGGCTCTCTTCTCCCTACTGCATTCCTGCCTTCTCCCAATGGGGTTGCCCTTTCCATGGGTCATGGCTGCCCAACTCTAGAAAAATGTTCAGTTAGGTCACTCGCCGATATCCAGTTTCTGTGAACTCAATTCCCTGGATAACTAAAAGAGGGGAAGGGGGATAACCTGCCAGTCAGATATCCCTGCCTCTTGCTCCTTTCATGTTGTATAGACCTGGATGCTTAGCTTGTCTGCACAACCCTAGTCAGTTGACGCAGCTTCATTTGTAGCATCTTGTGGGAGAGGCAAAATAAGTGCTATTCTTGAGTGTGAGTCACCAACGGCAGAAACTTAACACTTACAAGCCGTTTCTCTGGTCTTCCATCTATTCAGCTCCTTTTCTGCTAAAGAATAAGCAATTGTGCTGTGCAACTCCCCACCCCTTGCAAAAATTTGGGAGCAGAGATGCTGTTTGAAGTTGAATGTTTCTTTGCGTGACATCCAATAAATCTTGATGTTGCATTCTTGACTTTTTAAGTGTTTTTAGAAAAAAGTTTCTCTGCAGTATGACCTGGTAGGGATTAGTGAAATCACCATTCATGGTATTTAATCTCTTTTGCTTCCGTGTTTCCATCTCTGTGATTCCCCCTTACATTAGATTTAGTTGTTTGCATGTTTGTTTTCCTCTGTTGGAGCAGGCTTCCTTTTCCTCCCTTCTGCACCCAGGACAGAGCACTGCTCAGTAAACATGTAGAGCTGGTGGAGCTCTGTGTATTAATTTGGGCTAAACCTCTTGCTGGCCACTAATGTGACAAATGAATGAAAAGGAGAAGAAAGCTCATAGTCTTGACTCCAGGAGACAGAAATAATGTTGGCAAGTTGAGCACCTTTGGCAGTCACTAGTTGACACCAATATAGGGTGCAGAAGGGATCAAAAGAGAGAGAACAAGAGGCAGAGGGCAGAAAGATGCAGAAGAAAGGACCTGAAGATAAAAAAGAGGGAGCTAAGATAGGAAATGTCCTTTGCATCATCAGTTATTTCTCCCAGTGCCCAACCCTGTCTCGGGCCCGTGTGCTCTGTCATTACCCCAGCTACAGACATTTTCATTTAATTTTTTTTTTAACACTTAATCAAGAGAATGGATTTTACGGGGCTCTCAAATCAGAAAGAGGTGGAGACTGAAACTATTAGGCAGTGAAAAGTGTGTCACTATTTTTCTTCCTTTAGTCAGGTCAAGAGTTTCGGTACTAGAGGAAGCTGGAGATGGTACATCTGTATATCTGATCTCTCAGACACAGAACAGCTGATAGTGGTGGTTGGGAGAGGCTGGCAGGAGAGAGGGGAATGAGGGGTCATTATGCAACAGGTCCTACTTCAGTTTGGAGGGATTTCCATATTTTATCCAGAGCAGGCTGGGGTAGACCTACTGCACAGCTACATATAATCTCCCAGTGATTTCAACAAGATGGGCTCTCGCCTGGGCTCCACTTTGTAAGAAATGGCTTTGCATTTTCTGTTTTCATAAACCTTTCTTCTTTCATTTTACTCTGATGTCTTCCTGAACTAGTAGAAAGAAAGAAGGAGAACAAGAAATAAAGGAATACTTGGTTGTGAAAAGAATAACCATTTCCTAAAGGCAGGCAACATAGTGTTAATTCTAAGTTCTTTCATTCTAGAAAGAAAAAGTCATGAGACCGACTTTTGCCATTCATGATACTTTTAACAATGCTTTTATTTAAATTTAATTCTGTTTTTACTAATCATTGTAACTTTAGTAAAGAGACCGCATTGGTTCTCCTAAACCTTACTGTAAATAGGATAACTTTATTTCAGAGAGTTCTTCAGAATTGAAGTGTCAGCTGGTTGAGGGCCTCCTGTTTCCTTTCTAGAGACATCTCTGAAGAGAAAAGAAGGTACAGGAAAAGAGAGAAGGAAAAATAATTGGCAATGAGTAGAGTTAAGAGGAAACATTTTTTAGAAAGTGAAACACTGATTGCAATGGATAGATTTGATTTTTGTTGTAAAGGAGAGTACAAGAGCTGCTCCTTATTCCCAAAGATAAGTACAATTCAGTTGGCTTGTTCTGCATACACATGGTAATAGTCAGCCCGGGTCTACTGCCAGCGTTTCAGAGTCACCTCCTTTCCTGGACTGTGGGGCCGATGAGCAATGAAGCATCCCCTCCGCTTCCCAGTGTGTTCCATCTGTAGCACTTTCTCTCATTTAGTTCCCAATTTACTTGAAATAGTTTTATTTACTCTAAAGGAAGATGGTGCTATGTTGCCAGTGACAGGCTCTGCATCATCACCGAAAATGCTGTCAGCATAGTATTAGAGAATAAAAAGCAAACAGGTGGAAGTCGGATGAAGCCAGCATAATGCACAGATGGCAGTGCAAAAACCTTAACTTTTTTCTTCTTGGGGCATGCTTTGTATTTCCATACTCTTGCTAATGTGGCACAAAGCTACTATAAGCAAGGCTCTTTTTATCCATCTTGTGGGAGAGGCAACCCTGGAATTTCATTTTAGTGATTTGGTTTCAGCGTTTTTTTCATCCTCTCGTGTAATCTGTTACCTGCTTTGCTAAAGAGTAACACAATAGGTAGTAAAGATCAGTGAACTGGTCCAAAGGCTCAGTTCAGTTCATTTTTATGGCCTGCCTTTATTGTATTTCAACTCTGGGGTTATAAAGATGATAAAAGCACAATTGCTGACCTCTCCAAGCTCACATGTTGGCCAAGAGAGAGAGAGGCAAAGGAAACATGGGCTCAGGCTGAGACACTGTCTATGCTGCATGATATTTTTGGAAGAAACGAATCAAGTGCTAGATTTCTTGAACAATACTAACAATCCATTTCTGCAAGAAAGATGGCGAGGGAAAGCCAAATGGGTAAGTAGGAGGGAGGGGGAAATTTGGTGGGGGTGCTGTGTTAGAATTATAGGAGAGTGAAGAAAATTTTTCCCCTTCAATTTTTTATACTGAAAAATTTGAGACTTAGAGAAAAGTTGGAAAATTGTACAATGAGTACCCATATCCCCTTTACATAGACTTACCAACTGTTAACATTTTGACACATTCGTTTGCACTGTGTGTGTATTTTTTTGAACTATAAAAGTTGCAGACCTCATGACATTTTACCCTCAGTCATTTCACTGGCATGATCACACCCTTAAAATAAACAATAATTCCATAATATCATCTCATATAGAATCTATATTCAAATTCCTTAGATGTCCTACATATGCCTTTTATAGATTTTTTCTCCCCAATTCATAATTTGATCAAGATTCCAGTGTTGCATTTAGTTGTTGTGTCTCTTAGTCTCTTTGGATTTATGTTTTTGTTTTGCTTTGTTTCATGACATTGAATTTTTGAAGAGTTTAGGTTGGTTATATTGAAGAATTACCCATATGTTGGATTTATTTGATTATATCTTCGTGAATAGATTCAGGTTAAACATCTTGGCAAGAATCCCACAACCAGATGTTGTAGTATAACAGCTTAAAATCTAGGGTTCATGATCTTCATGGGTTTATGTGTGTGTGTGTGTGTGTGTCTGTATTCTACTGGGGGGAGGCTTTTTAGTTTTTATCAAATTGCCAAAGATTCTGTGAGCCCCAAACATTAAGAATTGAGGTAGAGAAGGGGGAAGTCATTATTAGAGCAGGTTAATAGGTATTTGGTCTACTCTTAAGGTCTTCTTAAACCATTAAATATTTTGTGCATTTTTAAATATAGTACTTTCACTTGTAGGTTTTTTTTTTTTAAGTAGCACATATACATGGTAAAACATTCAAATAATACAAAAATATTACAGGACAAAAAGCGTCCTTCTGACTCTACTTCTCCAGGTCCCCTGTCCTTGGCAAAAGTAACCTGCATTCCCAGTTTCTTGAGTATGTCTCCAGATAGTCTAGGTCCTGGTAAGTATATATGTGCGTCTGTGTAGTTTTATTGAATTGGTTTACACAAGTAGGAGAGTTTTGCAGAGGAAGTGTGCCATAAGTGAATTAGACTCGAATCAACTGCAAGTACCCGAAATGATAAAAAAAAACAACTACATATACCGGCAAAACAAAAATAGCAAAAAGACAAAACAAAAGAAACCAAAAGCAAAAGAGAATCAGTGCTGGTGGTCACTGCGCGAGCAAGGAGATGGGCACACCAACCCCCTGTTCCTTCACTGGGACCTGCTCTCAGCGTGTGGGTCGAGGGTAAGCCTGGCTTTTTCTTTTTATTTTATTGTGGTAAGAACAATTAACATGAGGTCTACTGTCTCCACAGGCTTTAGAGTGTACAGTTCAATGTTGTTAACCACAGCCACAGTGGTGAACAGCAGGTCTCCAGAACTTACTCATCCTGTATAACTGAAATTTTAACCTATTGATTAGCAACTCCCCCTTGCCCTGTCCTGCCGGCCGCTCTGGCAACCACCTTTCTATTCTTTGCTTCTAGGAATTTGGCTATTTTAGATACCTCATATAAGTGGAATCATGCAGTATTCGTTCCTCTGTGACTGGCTTCTTTCACTTAGTATAATGTCCTCAAGGTTCATCCATATTGTCACATGTGGCAGGATTTCCTTTTCTTTTATGGCTGAAGAGAGGCTAGCTTTTAAAGACTATGTATCATACAACATGGCCTCCAAATGGAAGCCAGCTTCATCTGATGTGCAACTCAAGAACTAGAAATGCCTTCAGTGGCAGAGGAAACGCCGGCACTGTGCAGGATTCGCCGAGAGAGGGTTTGTGAGCCTCCATGCCGGCATTGCTCCAAGGCATCTACGAGGGCCGTTGGGCTGGGTGCAGCTCCAGCCTCACACACTGACTTGAGAACCGCATGGAAGGTGGGCTCCACTGCTCCTCGTTCTGTTTCATGCTTTTAAAAAAGTTAACAAGATATCTTGGTTGTTCTACACCAACATAGAGACATCAGCTTTATTCTTTTAAATAGCTACATAGTATTTCATTACATAAGTGGACTAGAGTTCGTTCAAAACCAGTCCTCTATGAGAAAGAGTTAGATTGTTTTCAGATTGCTACCACTGTTATAATGCTGCAAGGAATGATGTGTCTTTTTATAATAATACATTTTGGGGACCTTGCATGACCAAGTGGCTGTAAGGAGAACAATGAGAATACTTTCGCTGTATTTATGAAAAATATGGTTTTGTTTTCTTTTCTGGTTACTTTTGTAATGAAACCATTTCAGTCCCAATTCCTATAATTTTAACCTTTCAAAATTGAGTTTAAAAAATAATTTCAATTACCCTTTAAAAAAATCCCAATTAGCATAGTTTTAAAATCCATTTAATGGCATTAGGATCTGAAAAGATAACTTGCCAAATATCTCTAGTAGTTAGTGTTTACTCAACAAATATTTCTGGAGTTCCTCTATGTACCAGGGATAATATTAGGAGTTTTAGTAGATTTTATGCCTCCTCGTATCATTGAAATTCTGCTGAAATTTAATACTAGGAACTATTCATTAGATAATTGCTCATTTATTACATTAAAGTTATAACAAGACATTTGTATAAAGTGAGATGGAGAGCAGGGGAAAGATAATAAATATGTTTGTATTAAAACTGTATTTAGGGGCCGGCCCGGTGGCGCACTGGTTAAGTTCACACGTTCCGCTTCTCAGCGGTCTGGGGTTCACCGGTTTGGATCCCAGGTATGGACATGGCACCTCTTGGCAAAAGCCATGCTGTGGTAGGCGTCCCACATATAAAGTAGAGGAAGATGGGTATGGATGTTAGCTCAGGGCCAGTCTTCCTCAGCAAAAAGAGGATTGGCAGTAGTTAGCTCAGGGCTAATCTTCCACAAAACAAAACAAAAAACTGTATTTAAATATATTTCCTAGGTAGCAGTTATAGAAACTGGTTCCTTTCCTTTTCTTTCTTCTTCTTCTTCTTCTTCTTCTTCTTCTTTATAATGACTGGACTGAATGTTATGGCTTAATGTTAAATGGTTTTGGAAGCCTTGACTGTCCTACATTCTAGGATGAGGTTTTCAAAATATACCACAGTAGAAGCTATTTGCTATCACAGGGGTATCACGAACCCCTGGTTGAGACTGTAAGCCGGCGCACAGAAATGGGTACTCACATTCAGATGCAGTTGGTATGCTTCCCTGAGTTTCATAGAGCAGAAAATAATTACACTCTTCATTTATCCAATTAATGTCTATATGTTAAAATTATTTTATTTATTTTTGAATAGATTATACACACATGTGATATCAAATTTTTAAATGGTACAAAAGGCGTCTAATTCTGTTCCACAGAGCCGACCAATACAGCCAGTTTCTTCTGAGATGTTCAGCGCAGACACAAGCAATTAGATAGGTTTACATTTCCTCTCTCCCTCCTTCCCTCCCTTCTCTCCCTCCAGTTTTAGTAGTTAGTATAGTCAGTCCTTCTTCATTCTTCTTTTTGTTTTTCCCGAAATGCTTTTTCCTGGATCTTATTGCTTCTTTAATTTTATATGAAAACTTTAAAATTAACTTGTCTAGTTTGAAAAAAAAAATCCTATAATAAGTTTGTGAGTGGGATACCCAATATTTATAAATTAACTTTGAAAGAATTGATATCTCAAGATGCTGAGTCTTTTAAACCAAAAACATAATACACCTTTCCATTTGTTTTTGTCTTTTTTTTTGAGGAAGATTAGCCCTGAGCTAACTACTGCTAATCTTCCTCTTTTTGCTGAGGAAGACTGGCCCTGAGCTAACATCCATGCCCATCTTCCTCTACTTTATACGCGGGACGCCTACCACAGCATGGCATGCCAAGCAGCACCATGTCTGCACCTGGGATCCAAACTGGTGAACCCCCGGCCGCTGAGAAGCAGAACATGCACACTTAACCGCTGCGCCACCAGGCTGGCCCCCATTTTGGTCTTTTTAAAAATAACTGTTATGTTTATCTCAAGGAATTTTTATCTTTTTGTTTTTGGTAAATAGAGTGATTCCTTCTGTTATATCTTCTGGTTATTTTGTTTATGCATGAAGACTATTGATTTTTCCATATTATGTTTTGTTCCATACGGGATTCTTTCACTCTTCATAGTACTTTTTCAACAGATTCTCTTGAGTTCTCCAACTAAGGAATCATTTTATCTGCATAAAACTCCAGAACGATATTAAATTATGGTGATGCCGAGTTGTATGGCTAGGTTAACATTTATGTACACATTTTCAAACAAAGCCTCTCTGGCTAACTGCTTAATTGAAAGCAATATAAGCTGTTAAATATAAACCCAAAAAACAATCCAAACCCACAGACACCATAAAAACAAAACAAAGCAAGCAACCAACAAAAACCGTTCTCATACGCAATTGCTTGTGAATCAGGCTTATCTCAATTTAGTGGAAACAAAACAATAAAATGAAATGTGTGGATACTGAGGTTAAGATGTTTATCACAATCACGAATAACCTTCAATTTCAAATTTTTTGTGATCCTTAAAATTCATTGTTCTCATTTATTAATCTTATAATAAATACATGTAACAAATTTGAACCAATAAAATATTCTAATAAAATATTGCTTTTATTATCCGTTTTTTATGTTGTAGATCCACATAAGATTTCATTTGAAAACTGAGTTTAGGTGACAAAAAAAATTGAAAACACTGGATTTCCTCCTCTTGCCTCTCACTTTGCTGGCACGGAACTTGTCTTTGTAGCCCCAGTGTCAGTAGGTCAATGGCCCAACAGTCCCCATGTTTTGTGCTGGAAATATCTACAGAGAGGGAATCTTAGACTCTTTAAGTGAAATTCTTAACAATACCGTGTACTGTTTGCTTACCTGCAATGTATGGATTGTTGAGATAAGGCCGGGTGGGAACCTGAACTGCCCAGGCATATCTTTTATCTGAATATGAAGGAAATGATTCATGGACACCCAACCCGAAAGACCTTGCCTGGAAACACAGCTCAGTATTACATAATCAAGCGTTTGAAAACAAAGTGTCCCCAGAAAGCAGGTTGGAAATCAACTCCCATCACTTTCCATTATTAGTTTAACTGTTTCTGTTGATAGTAGTAACTGCCAATGTGTTTTGTTCTGCAGTTTATGAAGTGGATTCGAGGTAACCTTGCGAGGTGGTGAGGCAGGTTTCATTACTCTCATTTCACAAGAAAGGAAAGTGAGGCTCATATAGGTTCAGTGACTCACCCAGGGTTGTGTAGGCAGAAAGTGGTAGAGCCAGGAGTTACTAAAGCCAGGTCCGCCGAGGAAGTGGGAGGGCATGGATTATATAACTTCATCTTTAGAAACTCAGTTTTCTGATCTGTAAAATGAGCATAATATTCATTTTGCAGTATTGTTATAAAAATGAAATGAGATAATGTAAGTAAAATGTCTAGGTCACTATTTAACATATGCCTGGAGTTCAATACATATTTATTTCATTGACTTTTTAGCTGTTTCCTCTAAGGCCATGTTTATATTTCTATAGCTGTAGCCTTAATCAGTATTTTAAAACTCCCACTGCCTAATTCCTTATGTGTAATCATAGGAAATTAGGGTATTACTATATCGAATCCTCAATATACCGAAAGTTTCTTTTGGTATTTTAGTTACTAATCCTTTCTCTCACTTTTGGGCAAAGGGCCACGAGTATTTTGAGGTGATTAAGATGAACCTACTATTTATGGAATCGTACTATTAAATAGAGTTAGAGTGAAGTTATAATACATTTACAAGGTGACATATCTAAGGGGGAAATAAGCAGCGGGTGTAAGCAAAATCATAAAAATCCACTTATCTGCCAACACATTTATGTAAGAGATTACACTACTGGTCAGGAATTTCCTGCCATATGTCATTTTTTTCTATGGAACTTTTCAGTAGCTGGTAATGGGCTGTGGTGCTTCCTCTTCAGGCTTGGCTGTTATCAGTTCCATCCAGATATTCCTTCCTATTCAGTTTGGAGTGTTTTGTGACACTTATGAATGAGTGCATCTATTTTTTCATGATTAGAATGTTTACATCATAGGAGATTCATCATTTCTGCTTCCCCCACACAGGCCTGTTGGAAGAATTTTCTCTTTTCAAACATACATCAATTATTTGAACCTCCAGGAAAAGGGTGCTATAAAATCAAAAGCCATATGTGAATTTCATAAGAAATAATTTCCTACTAAAATAATATGCAAAGGTAACAATTGAGGAAATTTTCTGGGTGGGTAAGAAAACATATTTGAGTGTTTCTGATTACATAGATAATGCCAAGTGAAAGGGGTACCACTGTGGAAAGAATATTTGATGTGTAGTGGAAAACCAGAGTTTGAGCCTGGACTCCGAGACCTACTATGTGAACCTGGGCTAGACACTTAGGGCTGCCAAGTCTCATTTTCTTCAGCTGTAGAAGTAGGCACTGTAACATTGCTCTGAATCTCTGTCTTATTTTATTAGGACAAATGTAACTCCCCAGAAAATCTTAGTTTATAGGTGTGGTGTAAAACTTTGCTCATGCAGCCTTATTTCAATGTGGCTGGATATGCAGATTAAATCTTTAGCGATTTCAATGTTTGTGCAAGTAATTGGTAAATAGAAAGTAATATAAAAGAAACCAGTAGATTTCATGTTTTCTAACTTTTAGTGGAGAAACTTGGTTTTATGTTTTATTTAAAAGAAATAATTAGATTCAGCAGTAGCTGATTCAATGAATTACTTAGCCTCCTAAACACAAACCAGCTTTTTTTCTTTGTATCAATTTTACATCAACAATCGGCCAGCAAAGAGAAAAAAAATTATTTTCTCAAAATAGCTTTTGCATACATTGCATACAACTGAGGTCAATTGTATCATATCAGATATTTTGATTCACCTAAATTGAAATTTCTGGTATATTATACAGGCCTAAAGATGAAAAATTTTTTTTCATGACTTTTCCCCTTGACTATAGAAATGGAATTAATTTCCAGAAATTCAAAAGTGGGTAAATACAGCGAGTCTGTTGGAAAAGTTCATTGTGCTGATGGATCAAAGGAGAAAATGAACTAGGGATGTATACCTTTGGAAAGGAGATGGCAAAATTACCACTCTTTGCAGGTGATATGGTTGTCTATTCGGTAAAACCAAAAAATCAATTGCAATACTTTTGGAAACAATAAGAGAATTTAGTAAGAAGACAGGTTAAAAGTAAATACACAAAACTCAATAGCTTTCTTATCTACCAAAACTTACCAGTTAAAAAATGTGAGGGGAAAAAAGAATTCCGTTCTCACTAGAACATATAATCCACGAGGGCAGAGACCGTTTTTGTTCATTGCTGCATCCCCAGCTTTTAGAACAGTGCCTGGCACATAGTAGACAACTATATGTATTTATTGAATAACTGACTGAATAGTAATAAAAGCATCACAAATTGACTAGGAACAATCATAATATGAAATCCATAGGGCCTTTAGGAAGAAAACCATTAAATTATACTGAGGGGTGTAAAAGAAGACTTGAAAAAATTGAAAAATAACTGGTATTTAGAACTATTTGATGCTGTAAAGTTTTCAATTCTTCCTAAAATAATCTGTTTATTCAACATTAGTCCTGTCAAAATCCCATGTATTGCTTTTGAATCAGTCAAATTAATTCTGTATGTCATGGGAGAATGGTTGTGTAAGAGAGCTGCTGAATTCTTGAAATAGGGTAGTGATTATATGTAGGAAATTTTTCTCTCCCAGATAGTCATTCCTTCTACAAATATTTTAGAGGATCTGTTCTTTACTTGGCTGTGTTCTCGGCACTGGGGATACAAAGGAGAATAAAATAGACCAAAATCCCTGTTCTCATGGAACTTAGTTTAGAGATATAGACAATATGCATATAAATAAGTAAAACGCATAGGATATCAGATGCTGACATGTGTTAAGGAGAAGAACAAAGCAAAGAAGGGCCTAGATAGTGGCAGGGGCAAGGGTGGGGGGTGATCAAAATGGCAGTTGTAAATAGGGTGCTCAGGAAAATCTCACAGAGAAGGTGATGTTTGAGTAAAGATCTGCAGGAGGTGAGTCATGAGGTTACCTGGGATATTAAAAGCTGCAGTAATTAAAACAGTGTCATCTTAGCTTCAAAGAGCCACAGAAAAATGGAACAAAACATTAAGTTCAGAGATTGGCCCAAATATACATGATTTAGCATGTGATAAAGTAGCCCAAAAGATGGACTGTTTATAAATGATGCTGGAACAACTTGCTAGCCATTTTGGAAAAAAAATAAGTTGGGATTCTACCTTATATAGACAAAAATTACAAATGGATAAAAGATTTTAATGTGATAAAACACATTAAACTGCTAGATGAATATTTAAGTAAATATTTTTTTACTCATACTCTGTCTAGAGCAGGCCTGCATGATAACAGAGCCAGAAAACACAAATGAAATGGTCCACAAATTTGACCATATAAAAGTTTACTGTGGCAAAGACAAAACAAAATAAACAAAATGTCAAAATCGCCAGCCACAAAAATTTGTTTTTGAAAAACAGCACACATCACAGAAACACTGTATTTGCTTATTCTAACTTTTTCACCCTTTCTGAAGTTAGTGTACACATTTTATGTGGTACTGTCTCTTTCCCCTTTGCTCTTAAGAACATTTAAATTGACAGTACATATTCTAATAAGCCGACTGATAGATAAGATATATAGACAGATAGGTAAGGTATATAAAGAGTTTTAGAAAGCAAAATATTTCTCTTGTATACTCTAATAGCAAAAGTAAAAAGAATAGAAACAAAGTTCACAAAGAAAGAAATACAAATAGCCAACAAAAGTGAAAAGATGTTTAAACTCTTGAATAACCAAAGAAAGGTAAACTGAAACAACCTTGAGAGGCACTTTTTTATCTGTTGCATCCGTGAGGTTGAGGAGGACTGATTTGGGGAGGCCAAAGGAATTCAGCATCCTCATTCACTACTAATGGAGTGTCAATTTGTCTAGCCTTTCGTCACAAATAAATATGTTCACGCCTTTTAAACTTTTTCAGATTTTTTCCGTATATAATTGCACAAGAGATCAAAGATGTATGTATGAAAATGTTTATCTCAGCATTGTTTTCAATAGCAAAAAACTGGAAATGACCTTGATGCCCATGAATAGAGGAATGGTTAAGCTACAGCAAATACAGACTATGGAATGCTATGTTTATTTATATGGAAAGATGTCGACAATCAATTGATAATTAAAAAGCAGGCTACAACAGTCATTTTGGAAGACAGTCTTCCAAACTTTGGAAGGCAGTTTCTTACAAAGCCAGACATAATCTTACCGTGTGATCCGGCAGTCACACTTCCAGGAATTTATTCAAAGGAGATGAAAACTTATGTCCACACAGAAACCTGCACATGAACATTTATAGCGGGTGTATTCATAATTGCCAAAAATTGGAAGCAAACAATTCTTCAGTAGGTGAATGGATAAGTAAACTGTGGTACATCCAGGCAATGGAATATTAGTCAGTGATAAAAAGAAATGAGCTTTCACACTGCGATATGACAGAAAAGATGTGGAGGAAGCTTAAATGTATATTAAGTGAAAGAAGCTAGTCTGAAAGGCTACATACTGTATGAGTCCAACTATATGACATTCTGGAAAAGGTAAAACTATGGAGACTGTAAAAAGATGAGTGGTGGCGGGGGGTAGGGGATGGATGGGGAAGGGATGGATGAACAGGTGTAGCACAGGGGACTTTTAGGACAGTGGAGCTATTCTGTATGATACTCTGATGGTGGATACGTGATATTATGCTTTTGGCAAAACCTATAGAAGAGTGAATCCGAATGTAAACTTTAGTTAATAATAATATATCAATATTGGTTCATCGGTTATAACAAATGTACCACACTAATGCAAGATGTTAATTATAGGGGGAATGGGTGGCAGAGGAATGAGTGTATGTGAACTCTCTGTTCAATGTTTCTGTAAAACTACTCTAAGAAATAAAGTCTATTAATTAAAAAAAACAGACTATGAAGAACATGTATGTATGATTCTCTTTTTGTAGTGTATGTGTGGGTGTGGACGCACACGGGGGTGTGGGTGTGTGTAGGGGGACATGTGTAGAAATAAACTCAGAAGGATTGCATCAAAATGTTAACAGTGGTATCCTCCAGTGTTGGGACTGTGAGTGATTTTTGCTTTTTAATTGGTTTCTTTCTGTACTATCCAAATATTTTGCAGTCATATTTATAATCAGAAATAAAAAATTATTTTCATTTCAAAAAAATAAGACAATGACAACTAAAAAAGAGAAAACCAACAACAAAAAGAGAATAAAACTAAACAAAAGTAAGATAAAAAGTAATCCATAATCTCACCATCTAGAGATAGCAACTAATAATGTTTTGGCATGCATCCTTTTAGGCTCATTATAATAAAATATGTAATATGTGAAATACATATATACAGATACCCACATTACATGTAATTTTGCAACATAGTTATACTTTATATATAATTTTTTCCCTTTGTATTAAGCTTACTTTACTACCATTAACATTTACCATGTTGTTAAAATCCTTTGAAAGCATCATTTTAAAATATGTTGCATGGTGTTCCATCCTTGGATATACTATCACTTACTGAATATTTAGGTCCTTTTTTTCCCCAGATATTTTGATGTTATAAACAGCACTGTGGTGAACATCATTATATAAAGAGTTTGTATTATGTCCTTATTAATTCAGGACCAAGGACATTTCAAGGTGATTCACAGGGTCGTGTCAAATAAGTGACAAACAAGGGAACGAAGTCCTCAGGATGGGAAGGGATATTAAGGAACCATTTAATACCAACAGTTTAGAGTCAAGTTTTCCTTCTAACCTTAAAATTTTCCAAATGTACATGAGGCCTTTATGAAAAAATTCCCCAAATAGAAATCTGAACTTATATACATTAGAAGTGGATATTCAATTTACAGAAGTGTATGATACACGGTTCAATCAAGATACCAAAATTTTCAGAATGATTGCACTTAACTTTTTTGGGAGAAGGTGAGGAGGAAGAGAGGAACCAAAGATCCTTTGGAGAATCTCATGAAAACTATGGCCCCTCCACTCAGAAAATGTCCACGTGCGGATGAGCTCATATTTCTGCATCCTGTGTTGGGCATGATGGTGGTCCGTCAGTGACTCTCCGGTTGAGGCCCCTACTGTAGCATCTGAACATGACTCAGGACTTTGGTTCACTCAAGAATTTCAAACAAAATCACCTCCTTTTTGTGTAAGATTTTACAAAATCCTTTCGTATGCAAGCTTTCATTCAACCAACCTCCTGAAATAAAGGATGTAATGTTAATTTCAGTTTTAATAGCTGAGAAAATAAAGGGCTCAGAGAGAGGTTTAAGGGTTTGTTCAAGTACTCTCTGTCACAGAGGGTTTGCACCAGGCCTCCCGTCCCACTCTTTTGACTTTAAATCTGATTTTCTTTCTCCTCCATTCTGATGGATTACTCTGCTCTATGGGCTTTGAATTGTCTAGAGTTTAGTAAAATAGTATTTAGCTGGGCCTTTGTGGTCTCAGATTTTGGTATCATCCTGTAACACAATATTTTAGTCTGTACAGAGTAGGTACTCAATCAATGTCTGTTGATAATATTTAAACTTCATTTAGCATAGAATTCTGGTGGTGTTAAACACTATCATTACTTTACTTACACAACTCCACACAAAGCCAAGATTTTGGTAATTATCTGGTTACTTTGATTAAGGCAGGTATCTGGTAATTGATGCTTTAAGGCATCAGTTTCTCTCCCTGAATTATCAGATAGTGAAATCATGGAAAATTAAACAGCAAACGTAAATGTGCATGTTTGAGGCTAGTTTTTTTTTTAATAGCTTTCCAACTGAGGTATTTTTTCCTTGTCAAATATTATTTGTGAAGAATGTTGAGGGCACCTGGATAGGAAAGACATCACAGAGAACAATCCCCTTGGGTTGAGTCTAGGAAGTTCATGTTATTTATAAGGTGCCTCTTATCAGCAAGTTATCAGTGATGCCATTTCTCCTTCAGTAAAGCAAAGCAAGGACTCTTTTTATACATTTGACCTCTTTGAGTTCCTTACTGATATCAGAGAGGGTATCGCTGAGGTATCTTTATGTCTTTTCAAAGTACATCAAGTTCTCTGTTCCTGAAGGAATTGTTGCATAGAAACCCAAGGATTGAGGGTATTTCTTTTAATGATTATTTTATTGACCACTGTGTATTGAGGATTAAGCGGGTCTAAACTGAGAGATTAATTTGGAGGAGGGGATGCAGGGAATAGAATATGGATCGGGTAGAGGTAAGAGGAGGGACTGTTGGGCTGTTGGGAATTGGAGCATTAGAGCCACTGGAAGGTGGGAATGCTGCTCCTGAGGCTTCTGGTGCTTTCCAGGCTCTGTGCTAAGTGCTCCACATCTATCTTCTCATTATTCTCCTTACCAAGACCACAAGGTAGCAAATACTATTATCCATAATTAAAAAATGAGGAGGGGGAAAGGGGTGGGTGAAAGGGGTGACTGGGGACATATGTACCGAGATGGATGCTAATTAGTCTTTGGGTGGTGAACATAATGTAATCTACACAGAAATTGAAATATAACGATGGACACCTGAAATTTATAAAATGTTATAAACCAATGTTATCCCAATAAAAAAATGAGGAAATTGGCTCAGAGAGGTTTAAATAAATAACCCAAGTCCTTACAGATTGTTAATAGCAGAGTCGGGATTCGAACTCAGGAATGCTTGTACCCCAAGCCTATGCGCTCTAACAGTGATGCATACGCCTATCTAAGCAATGCTGACGTTACAGTAATTTCTCCCAATTTGTTTTTTGGTTAGCTGCCCAGAATTTGTTTTAACACAAGTGGCACATGCTCCAGTTTATTTTTATTCTAAGATAAGAGTATATGTAGAGAGATGTCGGTCCTTTTATGGCTTGTTGAAGTTTATTCCGTATTTAGTTCTTGTTGTGCATCAGAACGACCTTATTAGTTGAAGATAGACTCCTTAATTCCTGTGCAAGATCAGAAAAATGTACTCTAAATTTCTGATGTTTCCTTTTCCCGGAGTCTGGTAATTTGCCTTTGTCTCTATTCCTGTTCTTTTGGCAGTAGCTAGAGCCTTCAGGTATAAACATCAGTGAACTGCTGCATATGATTTTCTGTATTATATGGGAGAAGAAAAGTGAATCTGGGGGACAGATCTCCTTGCTATGAGGTCCTAGCTGGAGTCTCATGTCCCTCTGGGGAAAACGCAACAGTAGGTGTACAGGATGGCCCTCTGCTGCTGTTAGTTTACTTGGCAATATCTGGCAAAGAGCGCAGGAGGAACATTATAGCAGGACTGAATGTTTCTTTTTTTTCTGCAAGAGAAAAACTTCACAAAATTGGAAATTTTATGAAAATACCCCCATGTCTGATCATTATTTATTCATCAAATATTTGTTGGGTAGTAAATGCTGGAAATACAATGATGAATTACCCATTGTTCCTGCTTTCAAGGAACCCACAGACCAGAAGGGAAGACAATATATAAATAAATTCCAGTACAGGGTATCAAGGACCATAATTATAGGGCCTTAGGAGAGCACCTAGGATTGATGCCAGCTTTACCAAAAGGGGTCAGAGATACTGTTCCGGCGGAGGGAACATCTATTCTGAGTAGCACTGGCTACATAATTTGCAGAGTCCAGTGCAAAACGAAAATGCGATCTCTTGTTCAAAACTATTACGAATTTGAACATGGCGACAGCAGAGGATTAAATCCAGCACCGGCACCTCGAACTGAATTCCGTCCACTTAGACTGTAACAGCCGGAATGGGAGAATTCCAAACCATTGTTTAACAAAATGAACCCAGTCTGGGCACTTGTGCCATTTGTTTCTTTTGAAGTATTATTATTATTACACAACTAACGTGTGGATCTAAGATAATATATTTAAATCAGTTTGGTATGGCCATAAGAAATTTTGGAAGAACCATAGGATGTTAGAATGGGACATGAATATTTATTATTTACTGACTTTCCCCCCAAAAAGGACAGGGAACTTTCTGGGAATTTCAGGGAATATTTAAATACTTTCTCCAGCAGCCTGTGTCTCTGACAGAAATAATTTACGGAAATGATAAAAAAACAAGCGTTAGTATGTTTGTTGGAGCTAAAAGAGAAATCCTATCTGTTGATTACAAAAAGCAGAAAACGTGGTACCTGTGGAATATTGCATTATTGTCAACAATCACTGCACCTTTTAACAGCTTCACACGTGCCTGTCCTTAGCCATAGGATTTATGCACCCTCTCTGTGGGCGGAGTCCACCTCCTGGTCGGTCCTAAGGGGTCAGGGTTGGCCACGTGGTTTGCTTCCGCCAATGGAGTGAGAAGAAGCCACGTGTGCCGCGTCTGAGCGGAAGTTCACGGGAACCCTAACAGCCCCCGCAGTTTGGCATTCTCTCTCTTTGGTGCTGCCACGGTCCAGGGTGAACGCTAGAAGGGCTGCTCGCTCAGCGTGGATCCTGAATGAAGAAGCCACATGGAGCAGAGCCACAGCCAACATAGGAAACGTGCATGAGAAGCCTTTGTTATTGAAAAACCGCTGAGATTGGGGGTTGTTAATGACCATAACCTAGTGAAAGCTGGCTAATACAGTATCTTATTTAAAGTAGGGCAAGGATTCACAAATACGTTATTGCCATTCAGCAATCCCACTCCTCTGGGGAGTGGCAGTGCTCCGATAATGATGATTGCATAGGTTCTTCCAGAGGCCAATACGCTGGGGATTCTGCGGATGGTAATGCGATCTGCTGGGACATCGGTCTGAATCCTAGAGGCGGGAGCACGATCTGATGCCCAACAACCCCGCCCCCACTTCCCCACTTGGCCCGGCTGCTTGCTACTTCCTACTTGACTTGAACACGTTGTTTAGCATCCGTTTCCTGATCTGTAAACTCAGACTAGAACTATTTTCTTCATGAAGTTGTTAGGGCAGGGTCACTTTCTGCCTATTTCTGTCATATCAGTGCCTCTTTTGTCCCCTTCAGTTTTCCCGCCTCTGATTCAATTAGATTTTTATTTTTTTGACTTTGTCTATCTTTGTTAATATAAAAGAAACAGAACATTTGCAGATTAATGTGGGGCTTCTCTTTGTTCCTCTCGAAGCACCTATTGTTTTCCTCTCCAATGGCAAACACTATCTCATGTTTGGTATATCTTTATTTTGATATCTAATATGGCTTATCACACATATAATATGTTACATATATTTTGTATGTATATATACATATATACTTAGTCTACATTACTATGTTATATATAATATGTATTATAGTATTATAATGTATGTAACAGTATACACATAACTATATCAGCATACATTGTAATGGATATATATATACACACTAATATACATATAACCATATTCTTTGCATAGGACAAATTTAAGATAAAAGAATTAGTAAAATATTACCTTTACTTAAGAAAATGGTGAGGTAAAGCAGTTTCACTTCTCCCTATGAAGTCTTTAATTCTTTTATGTCATTTGCCAATTTTTTCTAATTGTCACTGGGTCAGTCCCTGTACTAGGATCTGGGGACAAAGGAACAGGACAGAAATGGACTTGTCTTCTTTGAGCTTACCTCTTAGTGAGAGGAGGCAGAAAATAAAGAATTAAGCAAATAAATAAACACAATAATAGGCCAAAAATATTAAGTAAGGATCCTTGGGAGGACTCTTGAATAAGCAGATGAGAATGATGGTTAACTTCTAGCTGTTTCAAGGAAGGGAAGTAACATTTTGTGAGCATGTAAGTTTCAGCTAGTTTATCTGTATTATTTCATTTAAATTTTATAGTAACCCTGTGAGTAGGTCCATTTTATAGATTAAAAAAATTGAAGTTCACAGCAGTTAACTAACTTTCCTAAGATTATCCAGCTGATAAATTGAAGCATGAACTTTTAATTCATACCTCCTACTTCTTCCTTATGCCTAATGATCTCTTTTTAAGTAGGAAAACCATGTAACTTTCTGTCTACCCTCCTCCCTATACATCCTCTGCTATACCATTTTTTAGATGATAAATTATTTTATCTTAGAATAACGCTACATTTCAGCTTTCCCTTCCCCTTAAGAGTGGTACTCTTATTTATTTATTGCTGAGGAAGATTCACCCTGAGCTAACAATCTTTCTCTTTTGATATGTGAGCCACCACCACAGCACGGCCTCTGACAGACAAGCAGTGTAGTTCCGCACTTGGGAACCAAATACAGGCCACCAAAGCAGAGCAGGCTGAACTTAACCACTAGCGCACTGGGGCTGGCCTGAGAGGAGTACTCTTTAATAAACAGAGTACTAGATTTAAATTCTGGAGAACTATCTTCAAGCCAAAGTTTTGCTACTTGATAGCTGTGTGATTTCTGGTGAGTCACTTAACCTCTCTGAGCCTCTGTTTCCTCTCCATAAAAGGAGAGAGTGACAGTTTTAAGGTTTTATGATCTCAAATTTTGAATGAGTGGAGGCTGGCTTAGTGAATTTTACTATACTTTGCACACTGATATGGATTCTCTCTGATGATGTGCGGGTTTGTACAGCTCAGGTCATTTCCTCAGGGCAGTGGCTCAGAGACCTGGGAGAGCTACAGACCTGAATCCCTGAGTCTGTGGCAGGTTTTCCCTTTCCCCTTCATCTGACCCTCAATATTTTTTCTGGCTGGAGAAAAGCTTGCCTCGCTCTTTACCCTATGCCCTCGAGGGTAAAGGGGACTCAGGGTGACTTTAAAGGGTCCTCAAGGAAAATGGAAGCCCCAGGGAATTATCATTTTCTTCAGCCGCCTGGATAAGTGTAGCTGTAACAGAGTACAGGTCAGGAGGGCAAAAGCCACTTTGGAAGAAGCCTTGAAAGTGACTCATTTTCAAGTCACAAGATCAATTATGCAAGGTTCTAGAACTACCGACACTAAATATTATAGCAGGTCCGTGGCACAGGTTCAGAAGGTGACTCAGGATGTCTCTTTCCTTGGACATGAAAGCTCATTACCTGAAAATTACTCAGCCCTGGCCCTTAGGGAGATCTTAAGTGCCCATCCCAAATGGCATAATCCTATTTGAAATAGCGAGATCTCATGATAATGAAAAATGTAGAAAGAGAAAGGGCACTTGTCTGGGTTAGACCTCATCAATTTGATGATTTCCAACCAAGAGGACACATCTCTAGAGAGTTATGTCTGTCATACGAGAGGTCTATGGACTTTTGGCTGTGTGCTTGGAGTAAATGATCTCAAGAAAACTAGGCAGCAGGTAGAAAAAGGGGAATCAATTGTCACTTTTTAATGGCCCTGCCTGTAAACAATCTCAGACAGAATGAACTTCATTTGATGATAACTTCTATTCTTGCCTGCAAATTGGGAATATTAAATCCTGCCTCATAGGCGTGTGATGCAGCAACGTGAGCTAATGGAACTAAAGGCCTCACATGGTGTTGGGCACAGCTGCAGGTGTGGACTGGCTGTCAATTCTCTCACACTTTACTCATCATACGCCTATCTGATGTCCGAGGCGCCAGGCTCTGTGCCTCAGGAACTGCAGAGGGAGATGTGCAAACTTGCCCTCAACAAGCATGTGGTCTAGGAAAGAAGATGAGAGACATAAATAGACAACTACTAGTAGGGTTTGAGGGAGCCCAAGAAATAGCACCCCTTTTCCTGCCCGAGTAGGGAACTAGGAGATTGAGAGAGTGACCCAGGTGTCGGGTGGATTCTGAAGAATGTGGAATGGATCTGTTAGCCCAGGGCACCTGCTGGTCCTTCAGTCAGGCTCTGGGTGGATGTCCCCAGCTGCAGGCCCCAGCTGCAGCCACTGGCAACCTAAAGAACCACAGGCCTCCTGTGAGAGAGCAGAATGGTGCAGGAGGCCAAGCCACAGAGCGTGGCTGGGGGACTGCATGAGGCCAGCTCAGAGGGAGAGTATTGGTGCCCTGGCACCTCCTCCACATGGAACCATGAGACAGGAGAAAGGTATGCCTAAAAAACCCTGATAAAGCTTGTTTTTAATTTAAATTGAAGGATGAAGAAGAACTGACATTAATATGGATACCTCATTACTGGTTGATTTATTTGGTTCCCAAATCCTGGCTCTGTGTCAGACTCACCTGTGGAGATTTAAAAAGGTAAAAATCCCTGGCTGTACCTGAGGGATATTAGATTGGAGGATTTGGGATGGGGCCCATACATCTGCATTTTAAAAACCCTCCCCTGGTCGTTCCGACAGGCATCCAGGGTTTTGATCCACACTGTTGAGCAATGGTGGGCTTGGTTAATCTTTAAAAAGAATCCTAATAGAAGAGGACCAACAATAATTGCATTATGCTTCCGTGTGAATAACTTCTTCAGATTTGTTTGACAAAACAGATTAGAGGAGCTCAAGGGAGCAGACAGAGAAAAAGGTCAGTCCTTCCTCTTCTGTATAGTTTTTTTGTAGAAATGACGCTGCAGATATGTTTTTGTTTATCTTTGTTCTACCCTTTGTATGCTCAAGGCCAACATTTCAAAAGGTGGTCTTGCCTAGAAACAGGAATAGGAACATATTAGATTCAGTTTCAGATTTACCTAGCTTTTGCGAGTGCCCACTGTGTGCTGGGAACTGTGCTAGGCAACCTTGGGTATGTTTTCTGAGGTGAGAGAGTCAGGCGATCAATGTAGGAGGATTAATGTTGGACTGTGAGAGCGTTTAGGGACCATGACTTAATGGAAGTTTACCTGCACATAATCCCCAATGCTGCCGAAGACGTGATGATGCTGTGGCATGTATAGATTGCTGGAGACACCGAGAACTGGTACAAGTTCTTGCACACACATTTGGTTATGTATCTTAAGAACTAGATCTATGTAAATCTTCTTACCATCTCACTCATTAACCTAATTTCTGGGAATTATCTTAAGGAAATGCTTTTTTTTTTTAAGTAAGAAGAGAATAATTACTATATTTTTTAATTATAGCGACATCTGGAAATTGCATCAATATTAATCATTACGGAAATAAGTAAATTATGGCCTAGTGACTAATGTCTTAATTAAATGTTATACAGACCCTTAAAACTGATCATTATAGAGTCTATGTAGCAACAGGTAAAACACTTATGACAAATTGTGAAATGAAACAATATGTGCCAGGATACTATATAAAAGTTATTGACTAGCACTGGAAGGGAATGTGAAGATGGAAAGTGGTTTGTGTGTTGGAGTATCAGGATTCGGAGCATTGTTTTTTTTGGGTAGATATAGTGGACAGATACTGTTCAAGTTTCCCAGCATCCTTTCCCATCCTACATGGACCCAGGACGGAAAAGAAACTTTCCACCTTTGGCCAATGAACTGAGATGATGTGTGCCTGGAGTTGTTGGTGGCTGTGTCCTTTCTTTCTCTGTCAAATGGAGAAAACTTGCCTGCGGTAAGAGATGATCAAAAACTAGAGAGAGAGAGATCAGGGGTCAGAGAGATGGATGTATGATATATAGATAAAAAGGTGAATAGATTGATGACAAGTTATAAGTCCCTGAGACAAACCCCTACATTTGTCATTTATGTGATTACACAAAATTCCTTTCTGATACTAGTTAACCTGGTGTTAGTCATTTGCAATTGAAAGAATTCTGACAATAGAACTGATTTAATTTTTAAAAGTTTTTATTCTGTGTTAGATATTTGCCAAGCTTGTTCTTTGTTTGTTTTTGAATAAACCTCTTTGACTTTCCGAATCCACTGGAACATTTTGTACTTGTGTGTAAATACTACATTTCTGAATCATTTCCCATTAAATTACTGATAGACTTTTGGTCCCTATTGAACTGTAATTTCCTCCCATGTCTCTTTCTCAGCTTTTCCTGCAACATCAGCCACATTAACCGTTTCCCCACATCCTGCTTCTGACAATAGCTGCCCTGAGAATGCTTTCAAGAGGGTGGTCTGAACCACGATGTAAATCCAAATATGTACAAGTCAGGAATGTATGGGGAAGTTTGAAATAAATCAACAAACATTAATTGAATACCTACTATGGGCCAGGCACTGGGCTACAACAATGGAAATAAAAGTAGACAGAGCCCCTGTCCTTATGGGGCTTCCCCTGTGGTGCCTGTGTGTATTCGCCAGAGGTCCAGGGGAGGTCCAGTCTGGGAGTTCTTGTAGTTCTTGTGACTGATCTGCTTAATATCTCGGCACAAGGGCAGCAGAATAATAACCCACATTTGTTAAACTTTTACTTTGTGCCACACCTAGATGCATTAGTTATTTTCCCCATTTACCAGGTGAGGAAAGTGAGGTTCAATGAGGATATTTAATGTGCCTGGGTGCCCAGTGGATTTAACCTGAGGCAGTCTGGTTCTTTATCACTGGACAATGCTGCTTACACAATATTGTCAGAAGTCCCCTCAGAACAGCTGAATCTGTTCCTTAAATCAATTTTAAAAAGTGAAAAAAAAATTATTGGTTAAATCTTAGTGGAGAGGTAGCCAGATATCTGTCCAGGATGAGATGAGGGAGAGTCCATAGAGAACAAGGATCTGCAAAAATGAATCCATCTGTACGTTCATCTGTTCAGAAGGTGTTTATTGACTATCTGCTACCGAGCAAATTTTGGAGAAAGCCCTCAGTTTGGTAAGGGTAGATGATAAATAAGCAAATCCTTAAAATACACCATAGCGTGGGAAGTCCTATAAAAAAGGGAACACAGGTGCAGTGAGAGCATTGTGGGGCGGAGGGGGGGGACAACGGGAGGAAATGTCAGGAAATGGTTGACAAGTAAATTGAGCACTGAAAAATGAGCAGGCATTCTTCAGTGGACATGACGGTGTGGTGCTGGAAGAAAGGCCTTCTGTGGGGGGATCTGCTCTAAGCTCACTCAAGAGTGTCTCGGACTTGCAAATGCCTCTAATTGCAGGACTAGAAAGATAGGTGCAAGCTGTGCAAACTAAGGAAGAGCATTTCCTTATCTTTGACGTCAGGGGTATATAAACTTTTTCAGCTGCGTACACTTAACAGTAAAAGTAACTAGCATGCATTCTTCAAATATGTAGTTATTTAATAACTTATATGGATATTTATTTATATCCATGTACTATCATACTCGTATATTCTATATTTTCAAAATACAGAGATAGGATTATACAGACAATATTTGAAGATCTTTATTTTTGCTCCCACAAAAATATTATTAAATATTAGAATGAGCAGTGTGTTCAAAAATGTTATATATTTCTGAAAAGTTTGGTTTAATACTTTGTGATAGGATAATTTAAAGGACTGGTTCTAAGTTCAGCTTATTTTGATTTCTAGTTTTAATCAAAACAAGATACTTTACGAAGAGACAGAATGTCAGTTGGAGATGTATTTCTTGGCAGGATTAACCAAATTGTGATGCGATCTTTTTCAATCTCAATCACTGTGGCTCAGGTTTTTCTTGGCATTTAACTAATAACTTTCCATCTTCCCTGTTAATCAGTCGTTCTTGCAAACTCTTTGGGAGGTGTTGCGTTTTTGTATTTTTAGCAATTAGTTCAAACCCACGGATAATCTTTATCGGGGATATTTTAAAATAGGCTAAGAAATTCTGTTTCTAATATTTTTGTAATGTGCAGACGGGAGGGTTTTTTTTTTCTTTAATGAAACACATTCACATTATTTTCAGCCATCAACTCATTAATGTTGAGGGAAGATTTCCCCAATAATATGAGTTATCTCTTGCTATGTAACAAGATGTCTCCAAAATTCATGGCTTAAAACAACAGACATTTATTATCTCATAGTTTCTATGGGTCAGGAATCTAGGAGTGGCTTAGCTGTGTTCTTTTGTCTCAGGGCTGCGATCGAGGTGTTGGCCAGTCCTCCAGGCAGCTCAAGGCTGGACTGGGGGAGAACTGTTTCCAAGTTTACTCCCACGTCTGTTGGCAAGCCTCAGGTCCTCCCTGGCTATCAGCCAGAAACAGTAGCTCCTCGCTAGTGGGCTTCGCCATAGAGAGAGCGTGAAGGAGGGCGAATAAGGTGGAAATCACAGTCTTTTTGTAACATACCATCAGAGGTAACGTTTGCTATATTCTCTGTTAGAAGTGAGTCCGTAGGTCCAGCCACACTTAAGAGGAGGGAATTACACAAGAGCATGATATCAGGAAGAGGGGATGGGATGGAGGGGTGGAAGGGGTGGCAATCCCAGAGGTTGCCTACCACACCCATTTTCAAAATAGCAAATTAATGTAGAAAAGCAGGTATTTTCTCATTCACCATTAAAATGTCATGTTTACCTTGAAGAGACGTATTAAGCATATTTATTTTTCTGAAAATATCTGCATAATCCTGGCAGCCATTGGTCGTTACAGGAAAGGTCAGACAATCTGGGAGCCTTGTCTTTTGCAAATGAAAAATGTGCAAGTCATCTCATAGTTGGACAACTCTTTTAAGTATTCTGACACAAAATAACTAGCAACCTGGTATGGATATAAATTCTTTTGTCTAACTTAGAAGAATTGCAAAGAATCTGCTTTTTGAAGGACTTAGTTCTATAAAATTAACCATTGATAGCATCCTATAGCATGTAGAATGCGATTCATTCCAGTGTCCTGAAGGTGAAGAACTGAATGAAGATGCCCTCATCGCCCTCATCTGTGGGACTCCCTTTCTTCCTTTAGAGAAACTTAGGTGTGTTAGGGCAAAGACAGACAGGGCGAGGACGCCAGTGTAATTCCATACATTCTATTTTAGTACATTTAAATTACTTTCTAATTAAATTATTTTTAGTTTTGTTAAAGATTAAGAATACATAAAAACAGAAGTGCTAACATTGTCTTTTGGTCCCAGCATGGATGACCCCTGTGGTGCCTGCACACCCCTTTGGGGTCTTCTGCTCTAGACCAAAGATTCTTAACTCAGGATTTCACTTTCAAGGAGTGAAAAAAAAGTGCCCAAAGGGGGCCGGCCCTGTGGCCCAGTGGTTAAGTTTGGTACACTCTGCTTCAGGGGCCTGGGTTTGGTTCCCAGGCCAGGTGCAGACCTACACCATTTGGTGGCAGCCATGCTGTGGTGGTGGCCCACACACAAAATAGAGGAAGATTGGCATGGATATTAGCTCAGGGCAAATCTTCCTCAGCCAAAAAAAAAAAAAAAAAGACCAAAGCTCTAATCAGCTGTCCAAAAAACATTAAGAACCTCTGCTCTAGGTAATGGGTAAGAAGGATGACACGAAGAAATGTAAAATTTAGAATGCTACCTAGGTAGCAGACTGGAGGGTGGCTTGGAGAGAGTGAGCCTGGAGGCAGGGAGAATGGAAGCTGCTAGCTCCCTCAGCGAGGCAAAAAGTAACAAGGGACTGAACCAAAGCAATGGGAGTGGAGCAGAAAGGGGAGGCCTGTGGGTCATGAAAATCAGCATGTTCCATCATGAAGGCTGTCATCTGGCCACTACTGAGCATGTGTTCATAAAGTCAGTTTAGATAGAAATCACATCCTCAAAAGGGAATTCTGCTCACAATTCAGATCTAAAGACATGTCGGGTCCTCTGCCTTTTTTTTTTTAATTGTCCTCTCCTTTATATTTTATTTTATTATTATCATTATTTTTCCTGGAAACTCAAGCTGGGAGAGAAGGAGAGATTCAGAAAGATGAGTTATCAATATTTAAAAAAATCTAGTAATACAGTAATAGAAGAAGGGTATTTGGAAAGAGGGGCTGTAGAATGATGCTGGAGCCCCACGTAAATTTGCAGTCTGATAAACATTTTTCTGGGTTGAAAAATATAATTGGTTTGAATTTCACAGCTGTGCCTTCTTTCAGAAGGGCGAGGTGGTTTTTTTTTTTTCCTTTCTCTTAGATTTTTAATTTCTTTCTGTTGTGATCAGCATTACTTTGGTTTTGTCTAGGTCGAGCTGTATCTCCTGGCCAGTCTCTCATCTGTCTCAAGTAAGAAAGTCCCATTTCTGTAATGCTTCATACCTTCCCCGGCCCCTTCACGTACAGTTTCTTATTTAACTAGTTCTTTGGGCTTTGCTTGGAGTGTCCAGTTCAGCTGAAAATGTCATCTCCAGGGCGTTGTTGTCACAGTGGATTCTCAAGGTGGTGGTTGTCCTTTTCCCGAGTTCAGATGGCATGTGTGGGGGCAGCAGCCATGAGCGTCACAGAGCAAACCGTGCAGGGAAAGAAGAGAGGCAGCTCGCTTTCAACAAGGGCCTCTTTCAGCCCTGGCACCGCCTCGTGTTTCCCGAGGCCCAGACTTGCTAACTGATCCAGAAACAACAGTTTGAACACCCCTGCCTCTCCCCGCTGCCTCTGTAGGGGCTGATGTTATTCCTGCGCCCGGGCCAGCGCAGCCTCCCGGGGAGCGCGGAGCCAGTGGGCTGCGGGAGTCCAGGCCGCTGTTGAAGTTGGCGGTTCCTCCCCACCCACAGGCACTTCCCACTGCAGGCAGACCGGGCCGAGGGAGGGCAGGGAGGTGGCTGCGCAGGATCCATCTTTCTGAGCGGCAACTATTTGCGGGACGTTGTGGATTGTTCCCTATGAGATGAACTTGTCTAGTAACATTTATTTTGGCTGTCAGTGGCAATAAAGCGAGACCTCAGACTGCGATTATTTCCAACCTGGCTGGCGGTAGACCTCGACAGCAGAGCTCCTGGCACGTGGGGGGAGGCGTTTGGGGAGCCCGGAGAAATGTAACCTCTTTTCCATGGCTGCTGCTTGGGAAAAGGGCTCTTAGTTGGCTTGAGTCTGGTTTCAGTCTTGTGTGGTGACTGTTGGGGCTTATTTACTGGGCATTTAATTTAATTTTCTATTTGAAAAACTATTTAAAGGTCTACAAAGATAGGTTTTCTTTTTTTTTTTTAATTTAAGGTATAGGGTTATGAGATTGTTCATGTAATGTCTGTTTTTTTTTTTTTTTTTTTTGAGGAAGATTAGCCCTGAGCTAACTGCTGCCAGTCCTTCTCTTTGTGCTGAGGGAGACTGGCCCTGAGCTAACATCCATGCCTATCTTCCTCTACTTTATACATGGGACGTCTACCACAAGCGGTGCCGTGTTGGCACCTGGGATCCTAACCGGCGAACCCCAGGTCGCCAAAGCAGAATGTGCACGTTTAACCGAGGCGCCACTGGGCTGGCCCCGTCTGATTCTTGAGTAAGACCCCCGCAGCCGCAGTGTGCGGCAAGGCAGAGTTGGACTGTAGTCTCCTTCAGGGACTTATTAATTCTGTAACTTGGGGACATTGCTTCTCCTGCACGCCTCCGTTTTCTCACCTGTAAAGACATCTGCTATATCACAGGGTGGGACTCTTCATCATCAAGGACTGGAAATGATGAGTGAACCACCAGCATGGTGCTTGTCACATCGAATGTGCCCGTTAAAGGAGAATTCTTATTTTACTATATAAATTGTCCCCCACGTGGCCCACAGGGCCTTTGGGGAGGATTGAATCAACATTTCTCCAAAGGAATGTGTGTGTGGGTCCTATGACCTGAGTAAGGAGCATGAGCAGCTTAGTCAACAAGTATTTATGTCTCCACTGACAGCACCGTGCTGCTGTGTTAGATAGTGCTGTTCAAAAAGCAAAAAGATAAATTTTCTAGTCATTAAAAACTAATGTGGTGAGACATGTTAACAAAACCACTTACAAAATTTAATCTTTTAAACTATAGGTAGTTCTGTAGTAAATAAAACTTCTACCCTTACCACCAGATGTGTCTACCTTTCAGCAGTCCCTATGAAGCTAATTATTCACTTCTGGGGTTTTGAAGTTGTTTGTTTGACTTTGGATTTGGGGCATTCACATTCCCACCCGTGATAAATGCGAGTAGAAAGCTGAGTCATCACCTGACTAACACAGGTGAACATATGCGGGGGGAGAGTGTGCAACTTAAGGTACGTCTGCCTTCTAATCAGATTTACTCAGCTCTCTGGTTCTCTTTGACTACATGGGTATCAAGGTGTACTAAAGAAGTCTGTGAATTCCCTTACTTTGCTCTCTGCTCCCAAGGGGTCACTTTTTCTGTTATCTCCTGTCATCTCTGCTTTCTCTCGTGTCCACTCTGAAGTCTCCTATCACCCCACTGCCCTTCAGAACTCTTTTCCTTGAAGCCTTTCCAAACAGATGCTATCTTGCCTCACTCTTGAGGCTCGTTCTGCTAACCCTCTCTTATAGATGTTCTCTCTCCTGAGCACTGACGTGCCTGTCTTTATATAGCCCGAACTGCCTTTGTGTTTCCGTGTCTGTCCGTCCGTGTTTATCAGCGTTTATCCTGTCTCCTCCAGGAGGGTTCATGAGGATAGAGATCCCACATTGCTTTTCATGTCATGGCCCACATTATTATGGATTAAGTGAATTATAGAGACAATGGACAAAAGGTGTATTGGGGGAAGCTCACAATATACTTTTTGGTTTTTGGTTTACCACTTCTCATCTTAGTCTGATATCTCACTAGTAACTGAAAACTTATTAGGCAAAGTTCTGAATTTTTTCTGGCAGGAATGTGTACAAGTTTGGACTGGTGGATGACTCATAGACTCGAAGGAATTTAAAGCCATGGTTACTGAGAATGTCAGCGTCAGAGACAGAGAAAAAAAAAGTTAGGAATTTCTGCAGATAGAACCCACTAAGTGAGGGCTTGCAAGGCCCCTTTTGTAACTTAGCAATAACTCTCCCCGTTGATGTGGTACAGATGGAAGGAGGTGAGGACTCTCAGGCCCGTTGGTGCAAGAACGAAGAAAAATGAGCTATAAGTACTTCTCCCGCTCCCACCCAGTTCGGTCAGCCCTAGGGTCACTGCTGCCACTTATTGAGCCCCTTACTATGTCCAGACACTATGTGATTTTTTTAAAAAAATGAACACTATCTCATTTAATCTTCACAGACCGCCTCTGAGGAATTTTCATAATTTTACAGAAGAGCACACAGAAGTCAAGGGCACACAGCTAGTAAAGGGTAGAGTCAGCTATGCACCCAGGTCTGTCTAATCTGAAAGCCTGTGCTAAGGTTTGTCCTTACTGATCTACCTGTTCATTTTGACTTTTGATCTTTTCTTTTCCTCTGGAAGGGAGGAGGGAGCCTAATTTTTTTTAACGGATGAGAATTTCCCTTATACCTGGGCCTTAGCATGTGAGTAGTTTCTCGGTACATTTTTGCTGAATGAATATGTCCATTGCAGTTGCTCTGGGATGAAACATGGAACTGAGCAGTGCAGTAACTGGGCAAGGGCCATGTGGATGAGGCAGGAAGAGGCCTCTCTTACTAGCTATGTGATCTTGGGCAAGTCACTTCAACTCTGTGGTCTCCGAGTGTTACCTGTAAAACATAAGAGGGCTGAGGGACAAACAGTGGGACCTCTCCCATGCTAGCCTGGTGAGGCATGGGGAAAAGGCTGCTAGATCCTTTGAGGGTGTGTCACAGTAAAAGAGGGGAGATGGAGTCATCCATCCATGCCTGGTGTTCAGGAATTCTGCTCTCTCTCTTTCTTTTTTTTTAAAATCTCTGAAGCCTATGTTTGTGATTTATGGTAAACTCATCCATTTTCCTGTGCCACTGATGCCGTTTGACAAGGAGATATAGCCAGAAATGCATCCTTCCTTTCTTAACGTATTTGTTATGATCCTCAAAGTTTCATAGAAGATGAAAATTTAGTAATGATATGATGAGGCATAATGATTGTAAAAAAATCCATAAATATCATCTAATGAAAACCCAGCCATAACATCTTCCTCAACCAGGGAAATGCTGAGTTGTGATGGCGTTTAATGCTCTGGTTTAACTACAGATGTTTTAATATTGTGACAATATCAGTGCTTGTAACAGTTGAAGAAAGGCATCAAGAAATATCACAGTTTATTCAGACATGATACACAGTTACCCCAAGTCTACATTGTCATTGAATTCACTGATAATTCCTAAATTGAAATAATCTTTAATCACAAAATTATTCTTGTTCTATATAGTAAATTCTTTAATGAGAGACTAGATTTCAGAGAGAGAGATGAATATTATTTATATCACGTAAGCACTTGTAAGGGCTGACTTTGCCCATCTCATGGTCTTTTTCTGGGATTCTGATGATCAGAATATACACAGTCCAGAAAGAAAACATCCTTAGGGAGCGACATGAGACCTTTAGTGTGAATGACCAGGTACAGGAGGAAGAAAGACTGAATGTCGAGAGCCGGATTCCTCGTTATTTAGAACACATCAAGAGGAAGACATTAGCAGGTTTTACAGGAAGAAAGCAGGCAGAGAGCAGTTGAGTTACTAACACAAGGCCACACAGATAGCAAGTGGCTAAAGTGAAATAAAACCCCAGATCTTTTCAGCTTCTATTTAAGTACTTGTTTACCACACTCTGACATTGTTCCCTGTTTCTGTGCGCGCTGACAACCATTTCTTGGATTTGCAAGATTAAGATAGAGAAGAACGTATAGAACTCTCTCCATTACGTAAATGGTTATTAAATAATCACTTCATCTGCTCATGAGATGGCTGGAAAGAGGCAATGCTTCAGAGAAGTTGAGTAGGGTGAAAACCTGTGCTGGGAGAAATCTGTTCCCAGCATTAAATTCAGGAATATCGCCACTAACTTACAAAGCCGGCGACGATGGGTTTGCATGGAGGGCAAGGATGAGGGGTTTAGGGGAAGAGTATTTCAAGATGGCAAAGAAGGATTTTATCTCTTCTCTTCTCTCAAAGGTGCCTCATTTCCCTCTAGAGAATTCTGGCGTTAGGAAGACGTGCGATAGATCTTGTCTCCAGGCGTCTACTTTAGAGATCTATGTCGTTTGTTCTTTCTCTTTCCTAGCTTTAATGTGTTCAGAAGGTCTTGAATGTATCTTTCCTGCATTCTTTCTGCTGTAACTTAAGCTTACTCCCTCTCTTGCTACTGTTGAAACTGGTTCCTCACCCAACGCTGGTTAACCCCAAGAAAGAGCTTTAGACAAGGTACCTATTGGAACACTCTCATTTGGCCTAATTGTCTTCATAATCCCTTTTGTAGGGGACAGATTATCTCGGTTTCTCCCAACATTGGTTTAGAAGCCTGCTCAGCTGCCCCTGTCGCTCAGCTCTCAAGGGTCACTTCTGTCATCCACCAAATATTGAAACAGGTGGAACCTGCCACCAGTAATGTGACCCATAGTGGAAAGAAAGTGACTCAGTCCTGGCAGCTTAAGTCAGGTTTGAAAGAGGTGAAGGGCCTTTGAATGGCTTCATTCCTAAAGAATGTGCCATTCCAATGTCATAAATGTGACCAGTCCAGTACAATTGGGCATACCCCTCTGCAGTCCCCTCACACAAAGCCACTTGCCCCAAGTCAGCTGCTGGAGAACCCGGTCTCCCAGCTCCTGCAAGAACAACACCAACAACACCCGGGAGAGCTGATTGGGGATCGACACTAAGGTGCAGACACAAAACTCAGGGCCGGGGTGGGAGTTTCACGTGAAACCAATGAAGAAAGAAGTTTGTTATAAAGCCCTCCTGTTTCTCGCCTTTTCTTTTGCAACTTCATTTTGCTGATCTGTTGACAGTAATTTACATGTTGCTCTCTGAATGTCACAAAAATACGTATAGTTCTTTCGGCCTTGCTCCTCTTTCTCCCCACTGTTAACCCAACCTCAAAAGAGCTTGCAATTTGCTCAGGTGGTCAGTCTTTCCTGCCCAGCTGCCCACTTTGACTGGTTAAATTTATGCAGAGGAAGAATAATCTAGTGGGATAACACCCTACTGTATTAAAAGAAGACTTGAATTCTAATCCAAGTTTCATAAGTTAATAGGTATGTGACTCTGTCTCCTTTGGGCAAGTCGCTTCATCTCCTAGTACCTTCAGTTTTAGTTTTGTATCATAAAGATAAGATGCTAGTCACATGCCTACGTACAGGGATGCAGTGAAAATGAATAAACCAATGCGTACCAATCCGAGAATTCCTTTGAAGTAAATCCTACGTAAAGTCAGTAAATTAAGGTTATTGTTCTCATGATGTAAGTGGATGTAAATGCTCACCAAGTCTTAACTACATAAACATAGGGAAGTGGAGGAGATGTGTTTTTGTGTTAAAAAGAACAAATGGCCAACACCTGCCCCACTTTTTTTCTTATTTTCAGGGTGTGTGTGCATTAACATTTTTTAATTGCCCAATTCCTTCTTGTGAACCTTTTGCTAAAACTAGTAAGTTTAGACTATCTGGTGAAAGACCATATCCTCTTGTTATTGATGTTTTAAGACATTTAAGTATTTTGACCTAAATGCTAAAGAACAAAGTCAATTGTTTAACTAAAAAGGCAGAATGTAAACATTTTGCTGAGGTATTCAGAGTTCTGTTTTCACACTGCTTCCTTGCAAATGTTTAAGAAAGAGTTATAATATGGCTCTTTGAAAAGCGTGGGAAATTAAGGATGAAATGAAAACCTGACCGTAGACTTCCTCCCTCAATTTTGAGTGAGATCTCAATAAGGTTCTTTTATAATTGGATGTGGACTTTATTAGCTTTTTATGTGACTTCGTATTACTTATTTTTGGAAAATATTAATTGCATTTTAATAGAGATGTGGCTTACAGTGAACTAAGTGAAATACAATTCTTGGAAAATAAACAAAAATATGCTTTCCATTTTCTTTCTCTTTGGATTCATTTACTCCCAGGTTCTTCAGATCAATTTAAACTTCACAGTTTTGTTTGCTAGTCATTCCCTTTCTTGTCTGAGCTTTTGATCATTTATTCCTTTATTAGGCTGCCTATTCATTTATTTATACATTTATCATCAAATATTCAATGAGCTAATAATATGTGCCAGTCACTGTTCTAGGTGCATTTATGTGTTATAAGGGCATGGATTTTCATTTAGGCATATTTCTTTTATGTGTGGCAAACCAATTTGTTTTAAAGCACATCTTGAACACTGGAGAGACATATGAATATGCCTTAGTTTGTTAATCAGTGAATGTCTACAACTCAGGTTCTTGTCCACGCTGGGGAAGGCAGGTCACGGGTAATACCAACAGTGATAATAGCTGACACCAGTAGAACCTTACTATGGGCACTTGTCTCTAATTATAAGTGTTTTCCATGAATAAACTAGTTTTTTTCTTTTTTTGGTGAGGAAGATTGGCCCAGAGCTAACATCTGTTGCTAATCTTCCTCTTTTTTTTTCCCTCCCCAAAGCTCCAGTACATAGTTGTATATCCTAGTTGTAGATCCTTCTAGTTCTTCTATGTGGGATACTGCCACAGCATGGCTTGATGAACGGTGCCATGTCTATGCCAGGATTTGAATCAGTGAACCCTTGGCCCCTGAAGCAGAACATGTGAACTTAACCACTATGCCACTGGGCCGGCCCCTGAATAAACTAGTTTAATCCTAACAATATCTATTTATGTTCTCATTTCAGAGAGGAGGAAACTGAGGCAGAAAGCCACACTTTAAGAAATGTCCTAAAAGTTACAAAGCCCATTAAATGCTGGATCCAGAGGCACAATATAACAAATCTCTAAGTGTTTTTTGTGTAATTAAAGTAGAAAAGTCATATAAGGTGATTACATCTCAATAACCATTAAAAAAAAAAGACTACAGAGTATTTGTGTAATTGCACCAAATTAATTTAAAATATGCTCTCTAGGGTTCATTTGAATCTGCCACCTACTAGCTGTGTGACCTTGGGTGAGTTGTCCACTTCTTTGTGCCTCATTTCCTCATCTGAGGAAATTGAGGAGTGTGACTATGAGGACTAAATGAAATAATAAATATCATGTGACTGGCACATGATAAGGACTTAGTAAATATTAGCTTTTATTATTATCATTATTTTACTATCACTGTATTTCCAATCTTCCCCAAGAGTGAGCAGAAGGCTGGTAAAACAGCAAACTAAATGAAGATAAAAATCTTTGATTAATGCAAAGTCAGCAACTTGAACCTCATGCAACTGAAACATCACATTTTATGAAATTGGCAAATTTCATAAATTTATGAAATTGACAAAGTTGTAATCATACAAATTATTGTAGGGCCCAAATTATAGAATGCCAAGAAGCAATTTATCATGGAAGAATAGACCCAGTCAGAGACTACCTAATTCTTTGCAATTCGATTTGTATTTAGTGAACATCTTCTGAGTGTTGAGCATAGTGCCTGGCATTGCCAAGGGTAAGGCAGGTGGCTCATAAAAGGGAACCCATGTGTGGTTCTTCCACCCAAAAGCATACATCTTATGGGTAAGACAAGTCAAATAGAGAAGAAGGATTAAACAGCAAAACCTGAAAGAACATGGAAGGTGATGTAATCATTATTCTAGACTGAAAAGGAGAGGCAGTGTGTGCGGAGTCTTCAGGAAAGCTCCACGTTGATGTTGGGACCCCTTTCAGCTGCGAAGAAGTGAGCAGTGTCTCAGAAGAGGCAAATGAAACCATGGTAACTAAGAGTCAAGGAAGTTTAGGAGAGAAGTTTGATGGAGCAAGTCAAGAAAGTTGAAATCATTTCAATTCTTGAAGATCTTTGAGCTCAGAATTTACTTTTTGAGATACATGTGGCCTAGAAAAAACCACAGGCTCTGGTTTCCGGTCTCAGTCCTACTGTTATTAGTTGCGTGACCATATTAGTATAATTAACCTTCCTGAGCCTCAGTTTCGTCATGTGTGAAGTGAGCATAATTCTTGCTCGACCTAAATAGGTAATGATGAGGCTCCAGAGAGATAAGGGACTCAACAGTCCTCAAGGCCACACAGAATTCTGTGGGTCTAGGGATTTTGTGGCAGTGTCTGTTTTTAAAGATCCTACCCTACCTGCTAGGACCCCTCACTTGAAAAACACGTGTAGCCTAAATGGTATACAGAAAAAGCTTTTCCTGTGTAGGGATTTTTTCCATTAAATACTTCTGGGTTCTTGGTAGTTCTGTTGTAAACCACTTCCTTTTGTTGAAATCTTGAACTACTCTTGATGTAGAAATTAGCTGTTGGGGTGATGGTGAATGAGCCAGTTTGTTAAAATTGTCACCTGATCTTTGGACAATGGTGGTCTCTGCTGATTCTTTGTCATAGAATGCACCTCCCTCCCAATCATAGAAATGCGTCCTTAAGTACTTTTAATTGACTGCATCTTGCTGTTCTGTAATTCTAGCTTGCAAAACAAGCTCTCCTAAATATATCATCTGATGACTACTCCAGCTTGTTATGCTTTCAATTTCTCACATCTTGGGTTATTTGAAGACGTTTATATTTACCTAATCCCCAAGCAGCCCCGGGGGGGAGAGCAGGCGGTTATCATGCTCCAGGCACGCATGCTGTCTGCACTCATTGGCTGGGAGGGACAAGATTCACTTCCCTTTGTTTTTTACGCAAGTCACTACATTTTTGACTCAGCCACACATCCCTTCCTTTGATATGTTCTTATTTGAATCATTGCTATTACTGGTACCCAAGTACTGGGTTAGTTTCATTTGCGTCCACGTTCTCTTCTTTTTTCCCCTCATTGGAGAGTCTAATGCCTGCCCCCTTTCTGTCCCCAACAATCAGTAAAAATGAGTATAAACTGATCTCAGGTTCTGTGACTGTGGATGTTTAGCACAGTTGTTGTCATTCCACATGGCTGAGAGATTGGAGGAGGAAGCAAAGAAGCTGTTATTATAAAATTGTAGCATATGTTTAAAAACAAAGTTATAATTGTCATTTTTTCCCTATTCTTTGAAGCAATGTATTTGCACTGCAGGGAGGAGCTCTACTTTCCTCTCCTGAAATCTTGCATATAAACTCTTGCTCCATAGTTCTCTTTTTCAGGACACTTTGCAGCCAAGGCAGAGGTTGGACTGACCAGCGTAGGTTAGGCAACCTTTGCTGTTGGAGGAAGATCTTGATGGAAGGATTAAAGGTTTAATTGTGCTAGGATACTTGATCCATCCCTCTTCTTTCCCTCCCCTCCCTTCCCCTCTCTTTCTTCTTCTTTTTCCTCCTTCTGATTTGCAACGCTCTTCAAACACCTTCTCTGGCCAAGTAGGATCTAGAAATCCAACATGGCACTCTTCTACCTCACGGTCCTGTCAGCCTCAGATGGAGTAGTCTGAAGCTAGAGGTCTCTCTAAGCAGTCAGGCTACTGTGAACATGATGTTTTGGTGTTTCTGTACCAGCTTCCTGTTGCAGAATTGGGAAGCGATTCTCATCGCTGCCTGAACAAAAACACTCCCCTTGCTCTCCACCTCAAAGAGAAGTTACCTGAAGTGGATTCCAACTTTTAGGAGGAAGGACACTGCACTGTGTTTGAAGGAGGCCACAGTGAATAGGGAAAGAACTCTGTCTTCACCAGCTAGACCTGGTTACCCAACTTACGTTAGCCTCCCTTTCCTCTTACATCAGATGAGGAGATGCTGTCTCCCTTGTATGGCTCTTAGTGGGGGCACTCAATAAGTGGTAGCCATTTCTCTTACGGAGAATATATTCTGTTCTGTGTACATGTTGTGGACTATGGCTCCTGGAGCTTGTTTTTTGAGTTGTGGTCATGTGATTCCTATTTCTAGTATAGCCCCTGTTCTCTGGGTGGGTGTCCACGTCCACCTTCCCCAGTACAATGAAAACTCTGGGAGGAAAGAGAGGCTTGGTGTGCTCATTGTCATTCTAGGGTAGTGAGGCATAGAGGGAGGGGCCTCAGAGCTCAGGCTGGAGCTGTGCTGTCTGAGTTCAAATGCTGCTCCTCAGTTACTGGCTGTGTGACCTTGGGCAAGTTACTCACCCTCCCTGGGCTTCAGTTTCCTCATCTGTAGAAGAGGGATAATAGTATATAGTACCTCAAGCGAGGTTGCAAGAGTTAAAAGAAAAAAATTCATGAATATATGTAAAAGGCTTACGACAGCACTGGCTCAGGGTTTGCTGTTACTGTTTACCACACATACCAGACTGCCCACTGCCTGGTGAGAACTCCCCAAATGCAAGCCTGGAGACGAGCGGACAGTAGAGACTCCCTCTGTCCGCCTCCTCTCCCCACAGGGACCCCAAATAAAAATGCCAACCACATATGCTGATGAGCGATAAAGAGTGTTGAGTAGAATTCGGTTCCTGTGGATGGGAGAGAAGTCCTGGGGGTGGGACAGTGACTGGGGAATCTGCAGGCAGAGGCTAGCTCAGCTCAGTGTGCCTCAGAACATTTACTATCAACATAATTAAATTTTAGCAAAGACTGTCACCAGCAAATGGGCATTCGGGTCATGCTGAAAGCTTGTGTCAGCTCCTTGGGGCTCGGCTGGGCCTCCGTGGTCTCCTCTGCCAGAGATGTTCTGTTTCTCCTCTTCTCCCCCTCCCCACCCATTGCTCCCCTCCCCCCTACACTTGGAGAATTCCTCCTTGCCCTTCAAGTCTCAGCCTGGATGGAACTTCTTCTAGAAAGCCTTCACTGGCCCCCTGAAGAGCTTCCACAGGACCCTTTCTTTCTCTCCCATTTGGGACCCCAGGGTTCCTGGCCATATTCATTTTTGGCAGTCAGTTCTGTGGGGACAGGACGATGTCCAACATGTTTAATGCTGTATCTGTAACTCTTGGCCTCTGGCATAAGAGAATCTAAAAATATGTTTCACAAATGATACATGGAACACTAGAAAGTGCTATGGGACATGAGCGGTTTCCAAGAGATGTTATCCTTGGCCCTCAGTAAGGTCACCATGGTGCAGGGGGGCGGTGCATGGGGAGAGGCTAGATGAGAACACAGCTTTAATGGGAACATCCTTGTACACTTACAGCTGCAGAAAAAAACAAATAGGCAGGCTAGCTTAGAATGCCTGATTTAGACAATTGTCCTATTATATATCGTGTTAACCCAAAACCTCAGGGTTCAGTTTAGGGTAGAATTTGGGGCTGAATGTTGAATGGGAGATTCAGCACAGAAAAACCACACAATAAGGACTGATTAAATATTGTACATTTTTCTCAAACTTATCTTCTAATAGCTGTTTCTCGTCTGTTGATTGATGGTCTAGCATCTAAAGGAAACAAGCTCGGAAAGGCCATCCCATCGTATTTTTAGAAGTACTCACATGAACTCTAAACAACACCTTGAGAGTCATGGCAATGCCCCGGACGTTTTGTATCTTCGCCGGGCGTGTGATGTCTTCCTGCCTGCCGGCCCAGTGTCTGTTAAGGAATTCTGCAGATCCAATGCCAGGCCGTGACAGGAGACTTGCTCTAAAACAATCATCAGCCAGGTGGAAACAACATCAAAAATAATTCTGTTTGCTAAGAGCGTTGTTCACAGCACCTCACTCCAGAGTTCTTTTCCTCTGCATCTTGGAGTTGTTTTCACAGAGCCCACTTGCTCACCTTATACCCGACACCTCACAGGGCATCATGTTAGGTTGAGTGGTCTACCTGTAAGCCTTTCTATGTTAGCAAGAACATTTAAAAAAAAAACAAAAAAATCCCTTTATTGGTTTTTGATTCTGTGCTCACCAAGTCTTTTATCCCTCGAAGAATTTACGTCTTGTAGATCAAATGTGAAGTGCAGGACAAAGGAAGACGTGTATATCAAGTAAGGAAACATGCCGGACTCAGGTGCCACGGTGAGACCTTATACAGCTGTATATACTTTTACCGTTTTCACAAATCACAGGAAATTTTATCCTTATAAATGGAACTCCCAAGTCTTGTTTTTCTTTCACAACTGGAGGAAACTAGAAAAAGAAAGACTATTTTTGCTTTGAGATTGGATTTATTTTTGGCTTATTTGTTGATTTTGGGGCATGTTACAAGCCCCTGTGGGGAGAGGAAGGTCCTGGAGTCAGCAGGACCAGGCTTTCCATCCTGCCTCCGGCACCAACCAGGCGTGCACGGGGCGTCGCTTGACTTTCTGATGGGCAGTTTCCTCATCTGAAAAGCAGGGAGGATATCTACCTCCCATGCTTGATGTCTGCGTCCAGCACATCCTGCGCAACAAGAAGCTTTAAATCTGAATTTAGGTTGCCTTTTTACATACGTACCTGTAGGAAGAAAACGGACCCTGAGCCACTACACCAGATTTTGTTTCTGCTGCTTCTTAGTTTTGAACAAGTTAACTCAGAAACAAAACCTTAGACCCAAAAGGATTTTGAGGGATTGTCCAGTCCAGCCCCCTTGACCTACAGATGACAAACTGTGGTCCAGAAAAATGAAGGGTTTTGTCTAAGACCATGCAGCAAACATTGACCATAAACCAGGAGTCATGGGGTGGCTGGGCCCAGGGTTTTCCAGCCTTACAGTCCTGCCTTTGGGAAAGGAACACAGCTTCAATGGGAAGATGTGTATGGATGTAGATGTGTTAGGATATAATCATTTTTTGAGTGTTTACCTAATTTGATATTCTGAGTGTCAGAAAAAGCTGGTTTAGATCAAAAGAGGAAAACGGCAACTGTGACTATTTCACCAGGAGAGAATTACAAAGCAGAGAGCTTAGAGTTCAGATAGAGCTCGGAAAACGGGGGCTTGGAGAAGAATCTCAGCCTGTACTTACCCTGGACACACAGGGCTGGAGCTCCTGACTCCCCATTTCTTCTCTCCGCATCTTAGCTGCCTCACCTTGATGGGAAATGGAAAGGCGCACATACTATATGTTGTTGGAAAACTTCACAGTGGCCGGTACAGTGCTTAGTACCCCATAAGGCTCTCTAGATGCCTTCTAAATTATACGCCCAGTGAAAAACTGCTGCCCAAATGTTCAGTACAGAGTGGGATTTCCACACTGAACACACCTGTGTGATCAGCACCCTGATGCAGAAACAGAACATTGGCAGCATTCCAGGGCATCCTGCCTGCCCTGCAGCGAGGATTACCTCTAGCCTCACTCCCACAGCATAGATTAGCTTTCTTCTGGTTTTCTACTTTAGGTCCACATGGAATGAAACAGTACATACTCATTTGTATCTGGCTTCTTTCGGGGGAATATTTTGATGTCAGCTTAGAGTCACAAGAAAAAGGATCCCAAATTGAGGGGCCCTCGGTGGAGGAAAAAAAAGTCTTTTGTGTATGGCAGTTTCATTTTCATGATGGGAAGCTGGTATCAATTTAGCCATTGATTAGTAAGAGTGTGTGGGTGTAATTGAGTTGAAACTGGTCCTTATGGCCAAGAATTTTGTACCTTAAATGATTAATTTTACACTAAATTATAATTTTTAGTTAGGTTAATTGAAGTAAGTAATAGAAAATTGAGGAAAGTGAAAAATAAAACTCTTTGTCTTCTGTGTTTCCCTTGAGTTGATTATTTTTAAGAAAATTTTTTGTTGTCTGGTATATTCAGAAGAGAATCATGAATTTTCTAAATAAATAATCTAAATAAATAGAAATTCTCGAATAAAAATTCCAGATGACTCTGTCTTTGTGTTTCTACTGCTAACTAAATGTCTGGCACACGGTAGATATTCTATAAATGACGGCTGCTAGAATAAATGAATAAATGCATGATTAAGTAAGTTAAAACAAGATGAGAGAAAAAGCATCACGACTTTCTTTTTCTGGAGAATATGTACCATCAGAGTCAAGAGTAGCAATAAGAGCCTTAAGATTCTTTATAGATACCGGGAGACAGTTTTGGAAGTAGTTGTGCCGTTGGGATCCGGACTGAGGCAGCTGTAATCCTGCAGTCTTCCAGCTGATGATCTCCTAGGGTCCCTTTTCCTCTGCTGCTTCTGGTAACAGGATTCCTGAGTATGAGCAAAGCACACAGCTACTCAGCCAGAGATAATATTTCACAGCATCCTTTGTAGCTACAAAACTAAGTTCTTGCCAATGGGAAGTCACCAGAAGTGGTGTAGCACCTTCTGGATATTTCTTTTAAAAGCAATTTCTGCTGGCTGGGAAATGATAACACTAGAAAAGCTAAGGGGCTGGAGTCCAGAGATGGAAGTCACATATGGATAGCAGAGTCTCTCTCCTTGCCTCAGCACTGTTAGGGGGAAAGAGAAACAAACTTCTTTGTTATGAAGACATTGTATTTTGGGGGATCTTTTTTTTTTTTTGAGGAAGATTAGCCTTGAGTTAACATCTGCTGCCAATCCTCCTCTTTTTGCTGAGGAAGACTGGCCATGAGCTAACATCTGTGCCCATCTTCCTCTACTTTGTATGTGGGACGCCTACCACAGCATGGCTTGCCAAGAGGAGCTGTGTCCGCACCTGGGATCTGAATCGGTGAGCCCCGGGCTGCCAAAGTGGAACCTGCGAACTTAACCACTGCGCCACCAGGCCGACCCCCAAGGGATCTTTTTTTTTTAAACACCTTAGCATGTACCCTAATTAGTGCAAAAATCGGTACCAGAAGTGGGGTTTTACCATAACAGAAAGCTAAATTTTGTGGCATTGGATAGCAACGGGCAGAGGGTGACATGGGCACAGTATTTGAGCTAGGAACATTGGTAACATGTGCTATTCTGTGGCATATCATTTGCTAAAACAGTTACCTACCGTAAGTTGGAAGACAGGCCATGTGCCTACTGACATTAACTCAAGGAGAGCAACTCAGAATGTAGGTATGTGTTGGCTAGTCCTCATACTGTTAATACTGCATTATAAGAGGAAAGGGAAGTTTAAATTATTAGCCAGAAAGCAGAGATAGGAAGGAAAATAGCTTCAATAAGGGGGCTTTTCTCACTTATGGTTTGTAATCTAATATGACTCAGAGCTTAAAAGTTTGGGCCATGCAGGGTTGGAAAGTCTGTTTGTATCCCCAAACAGCAGTAGATAAATTTGATGGTGGAGGTTTTTCTCTTGAGCCTGCCGTTAAGTGTTCTCCTTGGCCAGACAATGGAAGTCAACAGAGATTGGATTAAAGACATTGTCTTCTCAACTGTCTCAGATGGCTACCACTAAAGGTGCTCAATATTAAATTGAAGGAGAGGGAAGGGCTGAGCATAGAGGCCAGTAAGTGAAAAAGGAGATTTGGTTCAAGAGCTGTGACCAGAGAGATCTTTGGCTATTGTTTCTTTCACATGGAAACCAATAGATTAGAATCCTACTTAGGGATAGGGGTGAGTGTGGTCTATTTGCAGGAAGAAGGGTGTGCATGGATATGGGGCAGAGGGAGAGACATGGCAGAGACCAATAATTTCCCCTCTACCTTTCTTTCTTTTTATAATAAAATATCCAGCACCTCCCACCCCCAATATTAGCAGGGCACATGGTTGCCTACTTAGTGACTATATTCCCTCAGCCTCCTTTGTGAGTAGGTGTTGCTATGTGACTTATTTCTAGCCAGTGGTATGTGAAAGGGAGTTTTGTATGTGTTTGAAAATCATTGGGCATTTACTCTCTCTCCACCTACCACTCTTCCCACTGGCTGAGAAATAGCCCCAAACTGGAGCTTCCTTCAGCCAAAGAGAAAAGCTGCATAGTGATGACAATAGACCCACTCCATCTGTGTGCTATCACTCTCTTCTGGACTGCCACATGGAAGAAAAATAAACTTCAGTCTAATTTAAGCCACTCTATTTTTTTGGGTGTCTTTGTTTCAGCAGCTTCAGCTGTAGTCTAATGAATACATGCTTTTGCACACTGTCAGATTCAATACAAGGAAAAGGAAACAAATTTAAGTATTTTAAACAGGAAGGGATTTAACACGGGGGATTAGGCACTTACAAAAAGTATTAGAAGAGTTGAAGAAGCAGGTTCTAGGTTGTCCCAAAGTCATCCAGGAAACCACAAAACTTTACAAAATTGGCTCACTGAGCTCCTACCTTTGAGGTCAGCAGCAGAACTCTGCCAGCACCAAGAACTTGCTGCTGCTGCTATTGCTGCCACAGTCTCTGGACACTGAGGTGTGTATAGAATGGACCCTGGAACATGGTACCAAGGAGCCTTAACTTGCTTGCCAGCAGAAATAGTCAAGAAGGGATGGGAAAATGGTCTCTGCCTCACTTCTGCCTTATATATCTCCATGTCTCACTTGTATGTATTCACCTTTTGGGAGCCAATTTACTTCCAGAACCTAGCTGCAAAGCAATCTGGGAAATGTAGTTTTTGTCTTTGCAACCTCTCCAATGACAATGAATGGAAATCGAGTGAGCAAATCCAATCCCAGCACTCAGTTATCTCATTTCTGGAACGGTGATGGTCTGTTACCTACCTCAAAGGGCTAGTGGGAGAGTTAGATGAGATTTAACATATAGGAAGCACATGGATATGTCTGGCACATATTAAAGACTCAAAAAATTTTAGCTGTTATATTTTAAAATCATCTAGTTGCTTAAAATATCATGTCTGTTTGCCACATTCATGTCCCTTTCACCAAAATGATTGATTGGTTAGAGATTGATAAGCTTGATAAAGATGGCTTTTTCCTTATAAAAATATAAAAGTAGCCATCTCTCTATAATTACAAATGCTAGCTGCTACCCGAATGTAAATTTTCATTTGTGAATGCTCCAGAAAGTGAGAACCCACCATGGTTTGATCATAGGGTGAGACATAAGGCGGGAGAAGGCAGGAGGGGACCAATCATTTTTAGACCATCTTCAAGAGTCAGCAGTCTATTTTAGAGCAAAGGGAATCTATTGAAGGATTTTAAGTTGGGGAGAGGCAGTATCAGACAAGTGTTTCAGGCAGTGCTCTCTGGTGGAACGCAGAAGGCATTATAGGAGGGTGAGATGAGGGTCAGTTACTGGGCAGTGGCAATAATTTGGTGAGCAATGATAACAGTTTGGACCGCTAGTGTAGTGGCACTGGGGAGGCAGACAAGCAGTTGGGAAGTGTCCTCAGCAGGACTTAGCGAATGTTACCCCGGAACACTGTCAGGGGAATTTTAAGATAATAGAATAAATGTATGTTTTTTTTTAGTTAATATATGCAAAATGTCTGTAAGTGTCTTTGGATGCTTATTATCTGGTATGAATTAAAAGCCTGATTCTGATTCATATAATTAAATAAGAGGAAAGGAAAATGATGTCATCTACTGTTGGTTTACAATTATGAAGGAAGCAAGTATTATATAAGATTTTCTCTGAACTGGGTCCAAAGTTATCCAACAGTTATTTAATGGCTGAGTGTGAAAGACTTTCAACGCATAATTATGCTGCACTGTTACCCATTAATGACCAAAATGTTCGTAAATTGCTTTTTGTTACGTGACCAGACATTTGAATGATTTAGACGTTTTACTCAGGCTACCCTAATAAGAAACCACGCCCAGGGATGCCTTGCGTTGATGCACAGAGAATGGTCTAGCCGTATACCCTAGGGATCATCTTGCTAGACTGCCATTTCATCAGTCTGTTGGGATCTTCACTCAAGGATAACAAAACTATGATAGCATTCTTAAGATTTCTATTAGAAGGAGTAGATTATAAATATGAAGTGTGCTGTGCCCTGTTTTAGAATCAACGATGTCTGTAGTAGTGATAGGATGTCGTAAAACAGCAGGGAGAGACGTGAAAAGAAGCCATTCAGTTGTCTAGCAAAGAGTTCCCGTCAGCTCCTTTCCCATGTCACTGGTGGCAAATGTCAGCGTTGCCGATATCATTACAGGTAAAAGGTCAGCCACATTCCAACTTCCTTAGTCTTGAGTGTTTCCTGTGTAGTCTAAAAATACACTGGGAGAAAGTAGGCTGAGTTCCTGGGGTAGGAGCAATCTATTTCACTCTGAGGAGAGGCTGGATTTTGTTCATTCAGTATCTAACTGCAGAATATTAAAAGAAATTAAGTCATACAAACAACTCCCAAGCTGGTTGATTCAATTAAAAAGGTAGTTACTGGATTTGGTGCCTTTCAAGATGTTCCTGGTTCTTTTTCTTCCGCTATGAAAGTCTAAGAGTTAGTTTCCATCTTCCCGATCTTTAAATCCAGTGAAAAAAGAACAATTCAGAATAAGTGTGGCTTTCTGAATTAGTATCTTTGAACTGCTATGATTTTTAGAAGTTTGATTCCTAAAGGTGTCATATGCCTGTGATTTTGGTTGATAATTTTACCAGTTTAATTTACTTACTGAATATTTATTGAATGCCTATTCTGTGTAGGGCTCTTTTGAGCAGAGGAAACTTTTCAAGTACATACATACTACTGAGGACAAATTTTCCTGAATCTTCACAGTCCCCATGTTACAGATATGGAAACTGATAGCTGCCCAGCCAGGAAAAATGAGTTACCCCATGGAAAAATGAGTTATCCCATGGTGACAGAGAGGGTCACCTGATGGGAGTTCCATGGATGAACCAGATGAATTATTACCAACCTACCCCTCCACATTAGTCATTTTCATGTCATGCTTACATGACTTGGAATAATGTGAACTAGCAACAAGACCTAAAATATCATGTTAAACAGGTCTTCTAAAAAACATGGCAATAGTCTTATGTTTTACAGATTCTCTAAAAAGATACAAGTTTAGATTAGATTTAGTTTAGTTTAGATTTGAAGGGATATACAAAGGAACAATGAAAATAATAAGGCAAGCTTATTTATAAGAATTTCCAACTTTTGTTTATTAATAATTAAAAGCTTAGTAAAATTCTTGAGGAATCTCTTTCCAGCTTTAAAATCACACAAAGAAGATAAAAGGGAAAAACAAGTAGGAAAATTTAGGAGTCACAATGAGAGTTACTTAAACAGTATGCTGAGAAGCTGGCAACATTTATTTCCCCCTTAGCCTTGATATCTACAACAAATATCCTTAAATTTCAGCTTTCTGGTTCAGTTTATTTTTCCATATTTATACTTTATTTTTCTTCCAGTTGCAAAGGAATACGTGTCCAGTCTCGTAAAATAAAAAACTCATAATATAAAGTATACAGAATAAGGAACACTGGAATTATCGTCCCTCCTCTCATACACACCTCTTTCCATCAATTCCACCTGGGAAGTAATCACTATTCATAGTTTGGTGGGTAGCTTTCTCTGAATTTGAAAGTAATTCTATTTCTAAAATACTACTGCATTTTGAAAAGAGAGTATTGCCTATCCCCATCCCGTTTTAGTGAGAAAGACCCTACAGATGCAAGAAAGAGTAAAGTAAATTCATACTGATGAAAGTAAAAGTAATTCATATTGGATTAAATCAAATCTCAGAACACTTGTTTCTGAGACCAGCTTTAGAGTTTTCTCGTAGTCTGCTACGGACTGAGTTGTGTGCCCCTCCCTTCTGCCCTACCCCCAATTCATATATTGAAGCCCTAACTCTCAGTGACACTGTATTTGGAGATAGGGCCTATAAGAGGTACTTCAGGTTAAAAGACTTCATAAGAGTGGGGCCCTGATATGATAGGATTAGTGTCCTTAAGAAGAGACACCAGAGCTCGCTCGCTCTCTCTTTTTTGCTCTCTCTCTCCCTGCACAAGCATAAAGAATAGATCCTGTGAGCACACAGCAAGATGGCAGCTGCTGACGAGCCAGGAAGAGAAGTCTCACCAGAAACTGACCGTGCTGGTACCCTGATCCTGGACTTCCAGCCTCCAGAACTGTGAGAAATAAGTGTCTGTTGTTTTAGCCCCCCAGTCTATGGTATTTTGTTACAACAGCCTGAACTGACTAAGACATAGTCCAATATTGTTTCTCCCTGATGGCAATGCGTTAGGCCAGAGCCTCCACGATCCCTGATTTTCCTTCATGAGCAGGTAGGGTAGGAAAGCGATACACAGGAGCTGAGTGTAGTTCTGAGAGAAGTTCAGACCAGCGTGTGAAAGGAGGAAGGTGAGTACTGGTCCGAAATGGAGTACACCAAGATTGAGAGGCAAGTACAGGAGAAATAGACACTGTTAGGAAAAAGGGAGTCTGACTGTTTCCACCAAGGAGACCTCCGACTTTCTGAAGGACTGTTTCCAAGATGACCAGAATCTTCTTTCTTCTCCACTTGTTATGGCAAAGACAGTGCATAATGCCAGAATGAAATGACCCCAGTCAATTCTAACAATATCTTAACATGTTACAAACAAAAAATATCTGTACCAAGTCCTCTGCTCGCTCAATACTGAGAGTCCTATTCTCCACTGGAAAGGAGGCCGGACATCCCCCAGACCAGCCAGGAAGAGCTTTCTACGGAGCCCCCACCCCAGCAAGGATGCAGTGGGTGGAGCAGGACCAGGCACATCCAGACAGCTTAATTGAAACAGGGTATCAGAAAAATAGGACCCTCTTATATTTTGCTATACTTTTGACATTTTTCCCATTAAAAAATGTTTTTAAAAAGGTATTTCTGTAGACAATTACAATTTCATTCCCCAGTTTAAAAAGTAGTGGTATGGAACAAAAATGACAACACATCATGATATCTTGTTTAGGTATGCAGGAACTCCAATAATTTCCAGGAGAAACAAGTTTGTTTCTATGTTCTTTTTAAGAAAAAAATGATCATTTTAATAAAGTTTATAAGTAAATTAGTATACTTACTTTTGATATTCACTTTTATTCAAAAATCTTTTATATTTTATTGAATTCTCATTTTATATGTAAAGCATGTTTTGTTTGTCATTAATTTACAGGTATTTTCATATTTTTAGCTTATTAAAAAGTTGAGTTCTATCTGTTCTAGAATTTTAGTGTTTTCCAATGTGTTTATTTCGGTTTTTGTTAATGTTATTTCGCTTTTGTTTTCTTTTGGATGATTCTTTTGTTATTTCCTGCAAGTGAAATTCGGTGGAGGTTTAATTTAATTCTTGTTTCATTTTCATTTCTAATAGAAATGAAACTATATTTTCAAAAAAAATCTAATAGAAATAAAATGTCTCATTAGGATAATGTTTGAACTCTTCTAAGTGCTTCCCAATCTTCTCATTTGATCCTCAAATTAACCCTGAAGTTGGAGTTTATAATTATTATTATTTTCATTATTATTATTGTTGTTTTAAAGATTGGCATCAGAACTAACATCTGTTGCCAATCTTCTTCTTTTTCCTTTGTTTTTGTTTTTCTTCGTTTCCCCAAATCCCCCCAGTACATCGTTGTATATTTTAGTTGTGGGTCCTTGTAGTTGTGACCTGGGGGACACCACCTCAGCATGGCCTGATGAGCAGTGCCGTGTCCGCGCCCGGGATCCGAACTGGCAAAACCCGGGCTGCAGAAGCAGAGTGCATGAACCTAACCACTCCGCCATGGGGCCGGCCCGTATAATTATTATTAATCTCCACATGTCGGATGAAGAAACCAAGAGCACAATAAGTTAGTTAAATGACTTCTTTAAGGTAGAATAGCTAATTTTGTTGTTGAGTGGATTCTGACTGCCAGCGCCCCTGCGTACAGCAGAATGGATCCCTGCCCGGTGTTTTTGCGCCATCCTCTCACCTTCCGGCGCCATATCGGACAGTGCTCTGCAGCTATTCATGGAGTTTCCACAGCCAATTTTTTCAGAAGTGGGTGGCCAAGTCCTTCTTCCTAGTCTGTCTGGTTTGGAAGCTCTGCTGAAGGTTGTCAACCATGGGTGACTCTGCTGGTAAATGAAACACTGGTGGCAGAGCTTTCAGCGTCACAGCAACATGCAACCGCAACCACCACAGCATGACAACTGACAGAGGGATGGTGTGGTTCCCTGTCTGGGAAACGGCCCCAAGCGTGGTGGTGAGAGTGCCAACTCTTAACCAATAAGCCACCGGAGTTGGCTGGAATAGTTAATTAGTGACAAAGTGAGTCTCATGACAAATTTCAAATTTAAAATGCTGTAGTAATAATGGCGGAAGTCTACTTTGGGAAGGCTGGCCAAATTATAATGGATACACTTTTTGATCTAAAGGTGTTCTCACACAGTTGTAAGCCTTCACCGTCCGGATGCTAACAACTCCCAGGTTTCTATTTCTGCCCTGACCTCTCCCCTGAGCCTTAGGCTCATATCCAAGTGCTTACTTGAAGCTCCTCTTAGATGCCTCATGGGCATCATAAATGGAACAGAACCAAACTGTGAGTCCCATCCTCACCCCAACATGTTGGGTAACTCCTGCAGAGTTACCCACGACAGTAAATGGCAACTTGGTTCTTCCAGTTGCTTAAGATAAAAAATCTTGCTGTTTTCTTTGCCCTACCTCTTTCTCACACACCTGCATCAAATCCGTCAGCAATTCTTGTTGGCTCTACCTTCAGCACATATCTAGATGAATTCTATTGTAGGTTGGGATCCTGGGAAGCCAACCCAGAAAATCATTAGGGTATAGGAAGTTATTAGGGAGTGCTCTTGAGATTGCCCATCTGTGCATTGGAAGGGGCAGAAGCAGGACTGGGCAGAGGGGGAAGTTGGGCTGCAACTTAGGGAAGATCTCAGCCAGTTCCACAGCGAGATCTGAGACTGGGATGACTTTTCAGAGACATCCTCAACGCGGAGGGTGGGCTCTCCTTTGTACTGTTGCATGGAACCAACAGTGCATACAGACTGATCCCAGGAAGGAGGCATAACCTTGAGTGAGGCAGCTCTCTCCAGCCAAGCACTGTCAAAGGAATGATTACTGCTGTGGAAGAAATAATCCAGGTGCTATGATAGCTGGGATGGGGAAGCTACTTTAGAAAGCATGGTCAAGAAACGCTTCTTTGGGGGTGCTGACAGCGAGTTGAAACCTGGAAAAATGAATGATGGGCAGGATCCAGTCCCTCTGAGAGCCGGTGAAAGAGTAGGGTGGGAATGAGCTTGGTGTATTGAAGGCTCAGGATGAAAGCTGAAGCGGCTGGAGGGTACTGAGGGAGGAGGACAGTGATAAGGGACGGAGTTGGAGACACAGACCTGGGCTTGATTGTGAGAGGCCAGGCTAAGGAAGCTGGATTTCTCCTAAATACGCAGGAAAGCCATGGAAAGTTCAAATTATGTAACAATCCTCCTGGCTACTGCTGGAGGAAGGGAAGAGGAAAAATGAATTTTGGCAGCCGTTGCAGTTGTCCAGGAGAGAGAAGATTTTGGCTTAGACTAGGGTAGTGGCCAGGGAACTGGGTAGAAGTAGAAAACTATAGGATACATTTTGTTAGAGCCAATGGTGGATTGGATGTGGGATTGAGGGAAAGCAAGGAACCCAGGAGAATATTAATTTTTGGGTTTCAGCAACAGGGTGAAGTGTGATTTGATGGAAGGATTAGAGACCATGTAAGTAAATGTATGTTAATAGAGGATATTATAGCTAATACTTAATAACAATAATAATTAGTGTATATTTTTGCAGTTCCAGATATTGATGTCTCTTATTGAACTTTAAAAAATTGGTGGACATTAGTTTACATTAGATATAGTTCTCCAGAGGCAGAGGCCAGTGAGAATAGAATCTGTCTAACTGTTTACGTTTAGATGTTGCATGTAGTAACTGCTTGACTTCCTTGCTTTGTCTCGGATCAAGTTCACACTTCTATGTTAACTGAACAACTCCACGGAAAATTTGTCTAAACAACCAGGATTAGCACTATTAAACATTTCACATGTATTTACATTCCAAGCTTTGCACTTCTTACTAAGTGCCCCATAAGGGAGTGAATACACACCCGTTTATGTTTCCATTAGGTTCTGAGAATAGTGTGGTTCATCGTGCACCTGGAAAGAAGGAGTTAGCTCTGTTGGCTATTTTATATGAGGGATCTCAGGAACAGGGGCTGAAATTGACACATGTTGCTGAAAGAACCTCAGAAAGAGTCCCCTTCCAATGGGGGTTTCACTGACTCTTCTCGCCCCAACCCTGGACACGGTCACCACGGCTCACAGACGTGGGAAGGTTGTAATATGGAAGTGTGGTTCTGAGGGACTCTGGATTACGTCCAAAGCTTGTCCAAAGATCTGACTTAATAATGCCATGGTGGTTAATGTTTATTGCAATGTTTGTGTCAGGAGATTTGCCTGACAACCACGAAGACCAAAGTCTTCTCTGTGGAGAGCTTGCATGACAGCATTGGAAGTGTTCTCAAGAACCGTTGAATGTGTGTGCTCTGTATTGATTTTCCAGGGATTTGAGGGCCCATCATTAGCCATGCTCTTTTGATCTATGGCTCTTTTTTGCTGTATTCTTAATTATATTTGTAATATAGATTAACAGCACTGGAAGAGTGACCTGAATGGGAGGGCTAGTGTACATGGATTCGTGTTGCCAAGGTAGGCACCACAATTCATTTTCCTGATGGTTTTGGCACAACCTTTCCTGGCACCTCAGAGATGGGCAATACAGTGTGATGTCTGCTCTTGTGCCTGGTTATAAATCATGGTGACTTGAGTGGACACAAAGTAAAACATGGAGAGGGACCACTAACACACTGTGGGGGAGATGGGGTGGCAAATCGTATTGCCACTTCCCATCCATAGAGAGTCACCAAGGGAAATATTTTGGTCCTATAAGCAAACTAATCAAATTTCAGTCTCATGAAGATTTCCATCCATTGTAAAATGTTTATTAATTTCTTGCCAGATGTTCCAAATGACAAAGCACCTTTATTATTCTTGTGTCATTATTCAAATAGAACACCATATAATACATTTGGTTTCATCACTTGATCCAATTTCTGTGAAAATTTGACAAAATATAATCAAATAAAACTGAATGTAGAAAACTTCTATGAGCTGGCACATGGTATTTATTTAGGTCTGGGTATGATCTTTGTAGAACTCTATTTACCTATTTTGAAGGGAGCCATTATTTACTCTTCATATTTTTCTATACACAATGTCCAGTTTCAGAGTCTCTTCGGTCTTTGAACTGAGACAGACTCTGGTTCTGGTTGTCTGGCTCCTCTGCAGCCCACATTCATCTCTGACATTCTTATTCCCATCTATTCAGTAAAGACAATGTCTTACTAAGAGTCACAAAACAGTCAGGGGCAAAGATAGAAATTTCTCCCTTTCCAAAACCAGTTAGTCAGTCAACAAACAATACCAAGTGCTTGCCAAGCATTTAGCTAGACCCTGGAGAATCAGAGGCAAAAACAATCATGACTGTAAATAGCATTTGCTGTTTACATGAGATTATTTGGATGGTGGCAAGGGAGACAGAATGAAAGGAAACAGAATTTGCACATAATTGATATTTTCAGTTAGATTTTTGGAAAAGTACATTTGAGGTTTGGGATTCAGCATCTCAAATCTAGACTAAAGGACCAGGCAGGACTCTGCCAGCTTTATTAAGATTATAAAGAGACAGTTCACATGGGGTCCTGTGGGAGAAGGGTGACTGTTGTGGGTAGGAAAGGATGAACAGCAGGAGGGGAAGCCACACAGAAAAGGAAAAGAGAAAAAATATGTCCCCAAAGCATCTATATGATTGCATTTTTGCATTTTTATGAAATTGTCTATATACACAGAGCAAGTATGTTTACAAAAAGATTAATGATTGTTGGAGCCGGAAAGAACTTTCGAGATCATTGGATTTAGAGGTTCTCTTAAGTTCGGTGTGCTTCAGAATCTCTTGGGGGGTTTGTAAAAATATACGGATGCAGAGACCCTACGCCAGCAGCCAAGACACCTGCTCCCCACGTGGTTCCGAAACACACCACGGTTTGAGAAGCCCTTATTTGTCCAGTTTTCTTTTATGGAGGAGGAAACTGGCATCCTGAGGGGTTAACTGCTTGCCCAAGGTCGTATCACTTCCCTCCCCAGTTTAATCTTTATTGGCTGCACGCCCAGGCTAGAAAAAATGCGTCCACTTTGGGAAGTATCCAGAGATAATTTTTTTTTCTGTTTTCTGTTAGAAAAGAATAGAAATGCTCCAGCCAATTAAGGAAAAATATTAATACATATGTATTTGGGAGTATAGTTGCATAGATATCTTTTATAGCTATAGAACTTTGTGATAGATGAAACTATAGATTTTCTACTTTCTCATTTTTGCCTACAATTTTTAAAAGATGTTTCTTTTATGAGCTCCTCCCACCAGAGCTTATCTGGTGTTAGGTAAACTGAATTTCACCACAAGCCTGCTATAGGTAGGTCAGGCTTATCTTTTTAGATGAGGAAACAGAGAGATCTGTCCTATCTAGCACAGTAAAGTAAATTATTAGGATTATAATGGAAATGGAAAGCTCCTGACGCTCACATGTGTGCTGGGTGCTGGCCCATAGCCTCATTTTTCACACAAAGCCTAGAGTCCAAGGTACCAAATTTTATCAAAGTGAGTCTGGATTGAAGTTCATCAACCTGCCTGTATTGTACTCAGGCCTTTCTGGCAATGATTACTCCACTGTTTAATGCATGGGCTAAAGTGTGGTTCTTTAAACTCTCTTATCAAATAGAAGTTTCGTTTTTGTATTGAGCCAGCTTTCCAGGTGTTTGTAGCATAAGGAATTGCTTCAGTGGTGGAGACGCGGAGCCCAGCGGCCGGGGTGAACAGCCTCTGTGTAATGTAACTGCTCCGAAACGCTGGAGGAGAAAATGTAAGAAAAGAAATTGTTCCCCCGTCTTATAAGCAGTCAGTAGTGGACCAGTGCTCCAAAGCACTCATCAACTTGAGGGACTGTGGTTGAATTTTGCCGTGAGGTTTACTTGGGAATCACATCAATCCTTCTCTTCTCTGTAATGTGCCAGATCTCTTTGATGACAAGCAGTCCACAGAGAGGCCTAAGTCTAGTCACGGGAGCAAGTTCTAATCAGACTCAAATTTAACTTGGAGGCCATTTTGGCTTCTTCTTGAGTGAGGCCAGAGGAATGCTCCCCTAGATTGACTCAGGACAATTTCGGCACATTTTCTTTGATTATTTTAACTTTTGTGATTATATCAATACAATTTATTTAAAAATAACCTTTCAATTGAGATTGGAACTAAGCCAGAGTCACATAGTGGTGGCTAGCGAGGAAGCTTCCTTGGCTCACACATCAGCTGCTTGAGTTGTTCTGTTCTGCTCACCAGGAGCAGTGGGGCTCCTGGCAGCTACATGTGTGTTTTCTGTGCCCAAAGAATGTCAAGCTGTAATGTTCAGTCAGGATTCACGTTTAGAGAAGAACTTCAGTATTCCATATTTTGGGCTCTAATCTTTCAACTGATCACTGATCACACTTTCTGTAGTTTTACACAGTGTAAACTGAGCTTTATGTTTATATGAGTTAGTGGTACCCTTGTTTGGCTCATCGGACACTGATATTTTTAACTGGTTAGTGTCCGTTAAAAATTTTAATGTCCACATAGAGCAGGTTGAATAGCAAATCTTCCTTTTCTTATCTTCTAGCCATCTAATTCCTCTCCCAATCACTGTTATTGGTTTGGTTTTTTAAAAATTGAGGTATAATTGACATATAACCTTGTATTAGTTTCAGGTATACAGCATAATGATTCGATATTTTGTATTGTGAAATGATCACCACAATGTTACCAATTTCTTTTATATATATATAAACATATACGTATTATACGCTGTTCTAAACCATACTATTTTCCCCTTATTTGTATCTTGGAGATCTACCAATCTCAATACATAATAACATAGTCTCAATCTTCCACGGAAGGCCATTTAGGTTATTTCCAATCTTTTGCCATTACAAAGATGCATTTTTCACCTGTGGGAGTATATTTGTAGGATAAATAGCCGTGAGTCAACTGCTGGTTCAAACAACATGTATGCTTTCAATTTTAGTGATTATTGTCAAATTGCCTTCCAAGAGATTATGCTAATTTATACTCCCACCGGCAATGCAGGAATGTGCCTGTTTCTATAAATACTTGCCAACATCGTATTCTGAAATATTTTGATCTTTGCCAACCTGATCGTTGAATCTGGTCTCTTATTATAACCTAAATTTACATCTCTTTTACTATGAATGATACAGTACATCTTTTCATAATCTAAACCATTTGTCTTTCCTTTTCCATGAGCTGTCTGTTCTTATACTTTGCCCTTTAAAATTTTTCTTCTAATTGATTTGTAATAGCTCTTTATTCATAGAAGAAATTAGTTCACAGTTTGTGATGTAAACTAAAATTTCTTTTGATTTGCCCATGGTATTTTGAGATATACAGAAATTTTCAAATTTTATGTGGTTGAATTCATCAATTATTACTTTTGTGGCTTCTGGGTTTTACGGCAAAGTTTAGAAAAGTCTTCTTCACTTTGAGGTTATTAAAATATTCTCCCATTTTTTCCCTCCTAGTTCTTTTATGGCTTCATTTTTCTCATTTAAATCTTGATGTCTCTGGAATTTTTTGTGGGTATGTGGCGTGAAGTAGGGATCCAACGTCCCCCAGGTAGTTGTGAGGGCCTTTTGTGTACTTACTGAGCTCTATGTTTTGGGCAGCCCTGGGCTAGGCAGGATGTGGCTGTAGCACCGAAGAAGATGAGACCCTGCCTTGTGCAGCTACACTGGGCTCTGAGGGCACAAGGCGACGTGCCCTTCAGTTGTTGGTGTGTTTGCAATAAAGACACGGGAGGGCTCTGCGGAGAGAATGTTAGGAGTCTTATGAGAAGAGGAGACTACGGACTTACTAGGAAAGAGAGAGTTGGGGTGAGAGGCTGTGAGGGTGGTGGTCTAAGTGGAGCAGACAAACATCTGAGATTGAGGGAAACAGCAAGGGCTGCTTTTATCCTTGGGAATGGAATTCATTTCAATATTTTGTATTCGTAGCACATCACTACGCAGTGATGGAGGAAGTTTTTAAAATTTGTTTTAGGACAACTCTGAGCAGATTTTTGGGGGTGTGAGATAATAGAAATATATATATAAGTCTCTGCCCCTAGTTCCTGGCACAAATCGAAATCCCCTGATTTCCTAAGTGATAAGAGCACTAGGAGAATCTCTCCTTCTCATATTTGTCTTTGACTCTGTCTCTGACACAGGGATCCTAAAACCCTTGTAAATTCCTAAGTGATAAGAGCACTAGGAGCATCTTTTGTTCTAATGAGGTGACTCTGGGTGGACTCCTGGATGGGTGGCTCCTGGATGGTGTCTGGTCGCTAGAAAGACCTCGGGATGATTAGAAACTTGGAATTTTCAACCTTCCCCCAATCCTCCTCCAGAGAGGGGAGTGGAGCTGGAAATGGAGTTAATGATTGATCATGCCTTTGTGACGAAGCCTCCATAAAACCCCAAGATGGTTCAGAGAGCTTCTGGGCTGCTGAACAGGTGGAGCTGTGGGGAGGGTGGCATGCCCGGAGGCAGCGTGGAAGCTTCACGCCCCTTTCCGCATACCCTGCCTTATGTATCTCTTCCATCTGGATGTTCATCGTATCCTTTATCATATCCTTTTATAGTAAGCTAGTAAACATAAGCAAACTGTTTTCCTGAGTTCTGTGAGTCACTCCAGCAAATTAATCAAACATGAGGAGAGGGTTGTGGGAACCTCGGATTTAGAGCCAATTGGTCAGAAGCACAGGTGACAACCTGGACTTGTGATTGGCATATAAAGTGGAGGACAGTCTCTTAAGACTGAGCCATTAGCTTGCGGAACCTGCTGCTATCTCCAGGTAGATAGTGTCAGAATTGAGTTAAGCCGTAGGACACCCAGCTGGTGTCACAGAGAACTGCTTGATGTCTGGTCACCCACACATTTGGTGACCAGAAGTGTGCTGTGTGAGTAGTAAAAACGACAGACAGGAGAGAAACACACACTAGGAGAGAACTGGGTTTTTCCCCACTCAGGAGATAGACTGAACTGAGTTCTTATAATACAGAGGGCTTATGTTTATCTAACTTCAAATAAACTTTGCAAAACTAACAGCATCTTGTGCACCTATAAGTGTGAGATTGGTGACGTTCAGTGAATGCATAAGCACAAAGGAGGGTGCAAAAAGGGTACAGCTTCGGTTTAGATTTTTATGTGCTTGAGGATCTGATAAGTCCCACAAAAATAGCTACATTTATTATATTCTTCTTCTACTCCTGGCTGGGTGTTTGTTTCTTTTAGCTTTTAGTGTTCATGGGAGGGATGAGGTCAGATTCTTATTGCTAAAGGCCTGGTGTGTTAAACAGTTCAAAGAGAGTCAGAGATTGTCCAGGCATTTGTCAGAAGTTAGCTGAGTGGTGTCACTAAAAGTTCACGGGCTCCAGCTTCCACTGGGCCCTCTATGCCGCCCCCCAATCCTGTTATGTGGGTCAGCTCCACCTTCTGTTTTCACCTGACTGGAGTTCTACGATGTTTCTGCTATCCATATTTTGTATGTCCACTCCTTCAGTGCACCATGGTGGAAGGAGTTTTTGGCTCTCTCGTTGAGAACTGTGAACAGGTCTTTGAGGGTTGACGCACATCTGAATGTAAATAAAACCTTGTTGTTTATTTTTGAAAAATACTTACTTCACACCTTTTCTCTCTCCATTCACAGCACAAGATCTCTCCTTCTGCTCCCCAGAGGAAAAAGAAACCTTTGGAGACGAGCTCCTGCAACGCCCTGCTTCTCGTTTGTCTCTCTCTGCATTTCTCTTTCCTCGTTGTTAAACCAGAGGGGCGTTCCTCCTTTTATCCCAGGCCAATCTCTCTATCTCTTATCTGGATCTCATCACCTCCCATATGCCCAGGAACTGTGTTCCTTTGATTATCCTCTCTCTTTATTTCAGCCTCTCCCTTCACATCAATATATAATTGTGCTCAGAATGTCCTTTTTTGGGGGGGGGGGGGGGGGGGGGGGGGGTGAGGAAGATTTGGCCTGAGCTAACATCTGTTGCCAAACTCCCTCTTTTTGCTTGAGAAAGATTGTCCCTGAGCTAACATCTGTGCCAATCTTCCTATTTTGTATGTGGGATGCTTCCCAGCATGGCTTGATGAGTGGTAGGTCTGCGCTGGGATCCAAATCTAAGAATCCTGGGCTGCTGAAGCAGAGCGCACGAACTTAACCACAACACCACCGGGCCAGCCCCAGAATGCCCTGTTTTGAAAACAAATAAGCAAGCAGAAACTCTGCCTTGACTGCACCTTATTTCCTCCTATTCACAGCTGAAGTTTTTGGAGGTTGTCTATGGTCGCCTCCCACGTCCCTTCAGCCTTCGGCGGTAGGTTCTGAACCTACTGCTTCAGTGAAATTACTCTTGCCAAAGTCTTTAAGAACCTCCTCATGCTAAGTTTTCAGCCTTTGTTTTCCTTGAAGTTTGGACCACTTTATAGCATCGTTCACTCCCTTCTGACATGCTCTCCTTCCTTCTCGAGGCTCCTCTCTGGCTGTTCCTCTGTCTTCCAAACTCTTCCTCCTTTGCCCATCTCCCGGGCCAGATTTCCTCAATTCTCTCCAAGCTCTTAACCTCTTCTCACATTGTGTGAACAGCTGTGTCCAGGGCTTTAAGGACAACCCGTCCAAGGTTAAGATCCTAGTAATTCAAGTCAGCCCGACCTGGATTTGGATCTTAATTCCAACTCTTTTAAGTTCTGTCATCTGGACAAGTTGCTTAGCTCTCATAACCTTAGATTTCTCGTCTTTAAAATGAACATAATAATTCTCACCCTCAGGGGTGTAGTTGGGAGTAAATTAAATCAGATAAACTCTATAAAACATTTCATTTATTTATTGATTCAACAAAAATTTTGAGCCCATACTCTACAACAGGTACTATGCACAAGATTTTTTTGACTGTGACATACAGTGAGAAATACAATTTGTAATGCTGCTTAGGACACACATACATATAAACAAATTTTCCTTAAGAAATTTTTACTCTCCCAAATATTTCCAAGTCATATATCCGATAAGGGGTAAATATCCAAAGTATATAAAGAACTTATACAACTTAATAACAAGAAAACCAATAATCTGATTAAAAAATGGGCAGAGGATCTAGATAAACATTTTTCCAGAGAAGACATACAGATGGCCAACAAGCACATGAAAAGATCTCAGCATCACTAATCATCAGGGAAATGCAAATCAAAACCATAGTGAGATATGACCTCATACTTGTTAGAATGGCTATCATCAAAAAGACAAGAAATAATAAGTGTTGGCAAGGATGTGGAGAAAAGGGAAGACTTGTACACTGTTGGTGGGAATGTAAACTGATGCTGCTACTACAGAAAACAGTACGGAGATTCATCAAAAAATTAAAAATAGAACTGCCATATGACCCAGCTATTCCACTTCTGGATATTTACCCAAAGAAAAGAAAACACTAATTTGAAAAGAGATCTGCACCCCGATGTTCATTGAAGCATTACTTACAATAGCTAAGATATGAAAACAGCCTAAGTGTCCATCAATGGATGAGTGGATAAAGATAATGTAGCATACACACACACACACACACACACACACACACACACACACACACAGTGGAATATTACTCAGCCATAAAGAATGAAATCTTGCCATTTGCAACAACGTGGATGGAGCTTCAGGGCATTATGTTAAGTGAAATAAGTCAGCTAGAGAAAGCAAAATATCATATGACTTCACTTATATGTGGGATCCAAAAAGCAAAATAAAACAAAACAAAACAAAATTCATATATACAGACAACAGATTGGTGGTTGCTAGAAGGGAGGGGGTTTGGGGGGTGGAAAAAATAGGTGAATGGAGTCAAGAGGTACGAACGTTCAGTTATAAAATAAATAAATCATGGGGCTGTAATGTACAGCATGGTGACTATAGTCAATAATATGATATTGCATAACTGAAAGTTGCTAAGAGAGTTAATCTTAAAAGTTCTCATCACAAGAAAAAAATTTTGTAACTTTGTATGGTGATGGGTAGTAACTAGACTTGGTGATCCTTTCTGCAGTATATACAAATATTGAATCATTGTGTTGTACAACTGAAACTAATACAATGTTATATATCAATTATACCTCAATAAAAAAAAATTCTTATACCCCCTGTGTTTAACCTGATATGCTTTGTTATAATCTCTTCCATTTCACTAACACTTATACTGGTCACAATCTACTAAATTTCCCAATCCACTAATGAAACACAGCCTACAGTTTGGAAAACATTCTCAAGGCTCTGGGGATATAGAAGAGGCTGCTGCTTGGAACTTTCTTTCTAGAGCAGAGTTGTCCATTAGAATTTTCTGCAATAATGGAAATGTTCTATATCTCTGTCGCCTGATATGGTAGCACTAGCCCCACGTGGCTCTTAAGTCTTTGAAATGTGGCCAGTGCAACTGAGAAACTGAATTTTAAAATCCTATTTAATTTTAATTTATTTAAATTTACAAAGCCACATGTGGCTAATGGCTATAGTATTGGATAATACAGTTCTAGAGTGTGGGTGACAAACAAGGAAAAAGTAAATGAATTAAAAAACAAGTTAATTTTTTACACTGCTAAGTGAAGATGCTATATAGGGTGATGGACAGTGACTTTGGGAAGAGGTTAGGTGGGATGGTCGGGGAAGAACCCCTGTGGAGGTAATGTCTGAGTTGGCATCTGAACTACAAGGAGCCAGGCATTTGGCCATTTGAGGGAAGAGGATCCTGGGTAGAGAACAGCAGGTGCAAATGCCAAGATGCAGAGGTGAGCTTGGTGTATTTGAGGAAAAGAAGTCCTGTGTGGCTGGATCACAGCGGCAGTCAGTAAGTACTAGAGGAAGACAGCTGAGAAGATGATGATTCAGGCCTGATTAATCAACTTATTGCTGAAGATTTCCACCGAAGAGCTCTGCAGGCATTTCGAACTTGGCTTATCCTACACAGAACGTCTAAAAGTTGTTCCTCCTCTGAGCTTCCTGTCTCAGTGAGTGGCACCACCATTTAACCCAGCATTCATCTTCCTCCCCTCCCTCTCCCTCGCTCTACTTTTCTGTTAATTGCCAAGTCCTGTCATTGTTCCTTCTAAATAGCTCTAGGATATGTCCACTTCTCCACGTCCTTGTGGGATAGTACCTTGCTTCATAGACTCATAGTGATTTCTTTGCCTAATTTATTCTTCCCATGGCAGCCAGAGTGATCATTCTAAAACACAAATACAACCGTGCCACTCTTTGGCTTAAAATCTTACCGTGTTTCTGACGGCTCTTAGATTAAAGCACAAACTCTTTAACAAGGACTTACAAGGATCCCTCTTACCAGCCTAATGTATCTTGCTCAAACCTGTTTTCTTGAAAATGCCTTGCTCGCTAATTCTTTGAGCATCTGTGAATAGTGTTCCTTCTGCATAGGATTTTCTTTGCTCCATCCTCCCCAACCTTTAGATGACATTCTTGGGATATAGCTTAAGCATCACTTCCTCCAAGAAGCCTTCCATAACTCCAAGAAGCCTTCCATAACATGTTTGATGTCCCTTCCAGATGTTCTCAGTGCAACTCTAAATTCTCCCCATTGTAGCACTGATTTCGCCACGCTGTAGTTGACTATTTACAAACCTGTTGATTGCATGAGGACAGGGAGCAGTCCACCACGATTGTTCTTGCATCCCCAGCACCTAGCACAATGCTGGGCATCAAGTAGATGCTCAATAAATGTTTTCTGGATGAATAAAACAGAAATAACTTGGATTCAGTTGTTATTGATAATTAATTATTACCTATTGATTAATAGCTAGCATTCACTGAGCATGCTTAGCATTTTCCTCTATCTCCTTTATCTCCTTTACCACAACCCACCAAGGTATGCATTTTTATCCTTATTTTACAAATTAAAAACTGAAGCATCTGAGAGTTTAGAATAACTTGCCAGAGTTACACAACGGGTTAAGTGACAAACTCAAGAAAAAACCTGGGGCTGCCTAGGTGAAAAACCTATTTTCTTAATCCCTACACCAGATATAATGAGCCTTCTGGATTTCCTTGTTCTAATAGAGACTTCACAGAAGGCACTGGGCACGTAACTGGGGAGGTGGGCTGCTTAAGTCAGAGCGGTCCTGGGCCAAGTCATTATCCTATACTTACAAAGTCAGCTTCCATTTGCTGGGCCTGAAATGAAGCTCAAGACTAAGCTATTTTCCTCCATTTGATTGGATACATGTCAGAAAGGTTTTCTGAGAGTGAGCCTCTCATGGGGTGCTGACTGAAGGCTCCAGCAGTGGGCTCCTGTGTGTGGATGGGCATTGCTTGGTGGTGTCTGCAGAGAGAGGGGAGCCTGGAGCCTGGGAACTGAGGTGTTGACCCGGCTCTGGCAGAAGGCATTTTGCATTCTCTTTGTGATCACTCATCCATTTGGGGAGTGGCTTTGTTTTTCATAATATTTCAGGACCTGCCAAGCTGAATTATGATCCTGGGGTTTACATTATCACTATAGCGTGGCTAGAAATAGTGCTTGAGTAGAAATCCTGATAGACTATTGTTTCAGGGCCATTTGGGGATTTGCAGTCCAGTGATTTGATGTGACTTTGGGCATTTCGATGATGCTGTTTTGACCTGTGCCTATCATCTTTATGGTGGGTCGGACAGTTAAGCAGAGTGTCTTCCTCTTGTAAAACTCCAGGCACTTGCCAGATTTCATCTTGCTTATTCTTCACGAAATCCATCTTGGGCAGGAGAGTGGCAATTGTTGGCACTTTTATAACGAGAAGGACAGTGGGGGCCAGAGAGGTTAATTGGCTCATCTCAGTGAAACATCCAGGTTAGGGCAACTCAGCATCATAATGTTATGCTCCTGAGTCAGACTGTTCCATCTCACCGGGGAAGAAATGCACACTTTATGTTTAAGGATCCATATATGTCCATGTATATTCATTCATTCAATAATTCTTTGTGGGGATCCTACTGTGTGCCAGGCACTGGGGATATAGTGGGGAATAAGACAGACATGCTGTCAAGAAACTGACATTCTAATTCAAGAGGTACAACAGGCAAAAAAATGTAATCATGTACATGAAGTCTTCATTTCAAATGCTAATTTCCTATGGACAAAATAAAAACAGAGTAACAACATGTAGAGTGCCTGGGGTGGATGAAGAAAGGATCATCAAAAGGCTTCCACGAGGTCGTATAATGTAAGCTAATAGGAGAAGGATGAAAAGAAGCCAACCTTGAGAAATCTGGGGAAGAACACTCCAAGCAGAGAGAGCAGCAAGTGCAAAGGCCCTGAGGCTAGAACAAGAGTGGCATGTTTGAGGAATAGGAATGCTGAGTCCTCAGAGGTTTTTAAGCAGAGGAGTGATGGGAATCTTATCTTTGTTATAACAAGATCTCTCTGATTGCCATGCAGTGGTGAACTGAGGGAGGCAAAGGATGAAATGGGGAGAACAGAAAGAGATGATTGCAGCGGTCCAGAAATAGATAATATTTTTGAGTTCCTACTATGTTCCAGACACTGTGAGTTCTTTCCATACACATTTCTTATTTAATATTCACAACAATCCTATAATGCAGTTGCTACCCTCATTTTTCAGATAAATAAGCTAGAGGCTCAGGAGTTTAAATATCTTATCCAAGGCTACTGAACCTAAGTGGCAGAAGCAGGGTTTAATTTGAAACTCTGTACTGTTAAATGCTTTTTTTTCTAGCTCTGGCATATCTTAATGGCCTGCTAGAGTGTTCCCCATGGATGTCCCCCAGACACTTTCAAACCGTCATTATCTAAAACCAAACTCCCTTTGTCCTCCCCCAAACCTTTCCCTTTGCTTCCTCAGTTATATTAATGGCATCAACACCAACTCAATAGTCTAGGCTAGAAACTTTAGTGTCTTCTTAACTCTGTGCACTGTGCTTTTCTTCATTAATCTACGTCACATCTTTTGCATCATTTCATCCATTTAAACTCTGCTATCTATCCGATTTCCATGCCTATTGTCATTGCTTTGGTTCAGGCCAATTAACCTACTCCAATAGCCTCCTATTAGTTCTCTGATTCTAGTCAATCTCTACCCTCTCCAGTCTATGTTCATCCAGCCTCTAGGTTTAGTTCTCATCCAAAATCCAGGTTATGTTATCCCTGTTCTCCTCAAAAATCGTCCTGTGGTCCCCTATGTCCCTTGAATGAACTTCATTATCTTTAGTGTGGCAATCAATTTACCAGTATTGGGTGGTTGATCCCTTGCTCAGCAGACTGCTTGTTATTGTAGCATCAGACTTATTTATTTTTGCAGCTGATAACTCTTACCACATATAACCAGTTACGTGAAGAGGAAGGTTAGGAACACATAGTCCAGCCCATTTCTGATTGAACTGTTTCGAAGTCCAGCATGAACTGTGCTAATGAACCACAGGGTGAGACACAGCATTCAGGGGCCAAGAAGGTGTTTTCCTAGCCTCCTGGTAGAGCTTGTTGACCCAACAGCTCTGGGAAGCCACTCAGCTGGATACGTTTTTGTTGGATTGAATTGCATGGAAGAGACACAGGGAAGGACCTGAGCTCTAAGGCAAAGTTCAAACTAGCAAGAGACTCTCTTACCATCTTCACGGCGCTTCCGGAGAAACAGGCAGCCAGTTCCTAAGGATGGGAATCCTTTACTTTAAGAAGTTAATGGAAATTTCTGGACAGAAGGAAATGCCCATTCAGTGTGAGATTTTCCTAGCCCTATGTTGTGTTGGCAATAGGTCCTTGAAGGTGAAGCACTGAACAAACAGAGGGCGAAGGAAAAGGGGAACCGTGTGGCTATTTGTGAGTTGAATTTGTAGACCTGTAATTCAGCGATTCCACTCGGGCTGTCAGCACCCAGCCAGCGCTCTGTCTTTAAGCATCTATATCACGAGGCCGATATAGGCTGAAGCATTTTCTGACCTAGCCCTACTGAGGATTCCTCAAATGTATGGTAGTTTTTCCAGAGAGGTTTTCTGGTGTATTCGATCATCAGAAAGAAAATTTAATAAGAATTATTTTGTTCTATCATTTCTCATTGAAGAAAATAAAATTTTTGAGGCTGTTGTCAGTGATGCCAAAGGAGATAAATGAAATTCATTTCTGCCAAGTTGAAGAACTATGCTAGAAGTTGTTCCCTGTTTTATTTTGTAAAATAAGTAATAGCTTTTAGAGATAAGGTAGAATAGCTCTGTTTTTCCATATTCAATTTTAAGGTGGAGTGTAATTTTTTTATTATTATTATTATTTTATTGAGTTAATGATAGGTTACAATCTTGTGAAATTTCAGTAGTACATTATTGTTTGTCAGTCGTGTTGTAGGTGCACCACTTCTCCCTTTGTGCCCACCCCCCACCCCCCCTTTCCCCTGGTAGCCACTAATCTGTTCTCTTGTCTACATTTTAAAATTCCTCATATGAGTGGAGTCATACAGAGATTGTCCTTCTCTAATTGGCTTATTTCACTTCACATAATTCCCTCAAGGTCCATCCGTGTTGTTGCAAATGGGACGATTTTGTTCTGTTTTACGGCTGAGTAGTATTCCGTTGTATATATATGCCACGTCTTCTTTATCCAATCATCTGTTGATGGGCACTTAGGTTGCTTCCATGTCTTGGCTATTGTAAATAATGCTGCAATAAACATTGGGCTGCATAGGACTTTTGGAATTGCTGACTTCAAGCTCTTTGGGTAGATACCCAGTAGTGGGATAGCTGGGTTGTATGGTAGTTCTATTTTTAATTTTTTGAGGAATCTCCATACTGTTTTCCATAGTGGCTGCACCAGTTTGCATTTCTAAGGCGGAGTGTAATTTTTAATGTCTGTACTACAAGTGAATTATGATTGTCTACAATATTTTAAGCAAAATACATATGTTTAGTGGACAACCTTGTATTGTACAAACAATGCTATTACAATAACAGAAATCAAGCAAAAAAAAAAAAAAGAGAGAGAGAAAAGTATCTCTAACCTTGCCATTCTAGAAACAAGCTATTTTAATGTTTCCTTCTAGTTACCGTCAATATATCTAATTTTCATATAGTTACAATCTCAGCATAGACATGACTTTGCAGTTTTTTTGCTTCTAATGTTACATAAGGCTTTTTTCCCAGCCACTTTGCATTTTGAAACCCTAATATGCTTTTATAATAGAATTGCTACACCATAATGAACTTCTTCCAAAAGGTTCACTAAGTTCTGGAAGTGAAAGGTTTTCATTGCCATTCTCAATATTACCTTACTGAGGTCAATCATATTTTTACTGTTTCAACCAAGACAACAGTCTGCCAGGGGCCATACAGGGCTCTTAAGGTAAACAGTCCTAGGAGCCCAAGGGACACGTCACAAACCGAGTGCTAAGACTTGAAGTCTCCTTTCCTGTTCTATAAAGAGTCCAAAGCTCTTAGATTTTACCCTCAAGGCATTGAAACTACTGCTCAATTTAAGGACCAGAAAAGGGAATGCACCCAGGCCCTTGTGGTTTGCTACCTTTACTAGGCACTCAATAAAAGGAAGCCCATAGATAATAGTATAAATTCTAGCGACAATACAGAACCTATGGTTCACTCATTCACTCTGGAGCTCCCAAGTTGTTCCACCAAGGGAAAGAACATTTTGTTATGAGAAGCAAAGGGAGGCATTAATCAAAGGGGTTACATGTGTAGGAAAGGCGATCTATAGGGAGTTACAAGGATCTTTCATCTCCTTTACCTCGTATTTGTCCAGGATTGTGTAGGAGTTTCCTATGGATTTAGTGTTTGTCCATTAGCAGACACCAAGAGAATTATTCAGAAAACATCCCCTAGAATAAAATGTGAGTCAACTCAGTGGTCCTCCTTGAAAAAACCTGGAGGGAAGGTGATATGGTAGGAAGAAAGGACACAGAACCATCTGGCCTGACTCATGAGCTCATATGTCACAGTTCGTCATGGTCATGAACTGTGACATATCGTCATGAGATGCAGAAGGTCCCATCTCAGTGATGGGTCCAGTTAAACATCTGTGTATGTATCTACACAATAGAAAATTAAGATGGGCTACAGGGAGCAAGGGAGATGGCTGTCTCTCAATGTTTCTCATTTGGCACATGAGATGACCTTCAAGAGCTTCTGTTCTGTACTTTCCACTTACTAGCCCAATGTGTTCTGGGACTTAATGTGCTAATATTCATAATCCTTGTTAATTACAAGATTATCATCATTGTCGTCATCCCCTTCACGAACCGCAACCACGGATTGCCAAATGTCCCTGGTCAATGAGGCCTGCATGAGTTTGTATTTTACCCCAGACTCATCTGGTTTCTAAAAAATAAATATTGCTAATAACAATTTACTGGTATTCATAGATGAGATGACACACTGCTAATCCGGCCCTCACTAAAGCAAGGATGGCATGGCTAAATGATAAAATACTGCATTGTTGCACAGAGGACAAGCTAGATGTGCTAACCCTTACGTACTCCAACCACAGCTGGACTGCCCTGTCTGCTCATTCATTCATTCATTCACTCGTTGAGTGAATGTTGGTTGACTGTCTACTCTGTGCAGACACTGTGCTGGGGACTGGGCTACGTGCATGAGCACAGCGAGCAAGTCCTGCCCTCAAGGAGCCTCCAGTCTGGTAGGGAAGACAGGCATACTCTAAAATTCCTGTAATAAATGCAAAATGAAATCTGTGATGGGTGCAGGGAAGGAGAGCACAAGGGCACTAAGAAAGGAGACAGAGGGGCGGTGACCCAGTCAGGGAGGGCTTCTCCAGGAAGTGACGATGGACCCAACATTGGGAAGAAGAAGAAGAAAAACTAGCTGACATTTACCAAGTGGTTATTATGTGCCAGACCTAGATTTTAGTGCTTTATATGAATCATCTGTGAGATATGGACTCATGTTAACATACAGGTGAGAAAACTTAGGCTTAAGAACAGTAAATAATGTGTTTAGGATGACCCAACTGGTGAGCGGAGGAGTGGGGCTAAGAACTCAGTTTGACTGTGAAGACTGGAGACCTGATCCCTCTGCTATCCTGTCTCCCATCCTGCCTAAAATAGAAGTCAACCAGGTGAAGAGAGTGGCAGGGAGGAGTACTGGGCAGGTGGAAGAGCATGTGCAGAGCACAGAGGAGGAAGAGAACTGGAAGGATGTGAGGAAGTGAAGGGAGGGCAGGGCGGCTGGGGTATGCAGGTGAGGGGAGAGTATGAAGTGAAGCTGAAAGATGGTCAGGGCCAGGCCATGCAGGGCCTGGACAGTCATGTCATTCTGGCCCTGGGGACTGGCTCCTGGGGCTCAGTGGTTAGGTTCACGCATCTGCTTGTGGCCTGGGTCTCACCGGTTGAGATTGTGGGTGTGGACCTACACACCACTCATCAAGCTGTGCTGTGGCAGCGTCCCACACAGAAGAACTAGAATGACCTACAACTAGGATATACAACCAGAAGAACTAGGATATACAACTATGTACTGGGGCTTTGGAGAGAAAGAAAAAAAAGAGGAAGATTGGCAACAGATGTTAGCTCAGGGCCAATCTTCCTCACCAAAAAGCATAAAAAAAGAAAAAAGATTCTGGCCCTGTCCAAGAGGAAGCCACTGGAGGGCTCTAAGCAGAGCTGGACCTGATCAGACTTGAGTTTGAAAAGTTCACTCTAGCTGTAGCATAGGGCTTAGAAGGGGATAATGGCAGATTTTGGGAGGCAAATTAAAACCTGTTGTTGATGGTGGGGGTTTGAGAGCAATAGGGATGCTGAGGTATGTCCTAAATTTCTGACTTTGGCAATTACCATTTATTGAGAAGGGAACAGTGGGAGATGACATTGTTTGGAGGAAAGGTCATGAATTTGATTTGGGCAGGTTGAGTCTTGAGGCGCCAACCCAGGTGGAGTTGTCTAGTAGATCGTTTTGTATAGAGATCAGGAGCCCAGGAAGAGGTTAGGGCAGGAGATAGAAATTTTGAGTCATTCCAAGGAGAGGTGGCAATTGTGCCCATGGGCTTGGGTGGGACAGTCTACGGAGAGCCTTTGTATTTTCACCACCCCCTCCCACAGTTTCTTCTTTCAAGCTTGCCTCTGAGGAGCACGCACCCTTCTCCTTGCGATGTTAGCCCCTCTCTCTGCAACCCCAATTCTTTTGTGCCCCTCCCCATCAGTCCTTCCCTCTTCACTGACATCTTCCTTCGAGATCCGCCCATCAGACTTCCTAACGTCTACTTCTGTGCTGTCTGCCCGCCCGCCTTTTACTAGCTTCAGTGATGACTTTCTGTCCTTGGCATCACTGAAGTTTCTGTTTCAAACGCAGCCAGTGACCTCCTGAGCCCTAGATCCAAGGGCTCATCTCATGTCAGTCCACACCTCCTGACTTCTCCTTAGCATCTGACTGTTGACACCCCTTCCTTTAAACATTCTCCTTCTCTGCGTTCCCTGGCACTGCATCGTCTCGACCCTCAACTCTTTTCTCATTTCTCCTGTCTTCTTCCCATGCTGCTCTTTCTACTTCTCCTGAAGAAATGTAAATATTCCCCAGGAACGTTTTCTATTTCTATACCTCCATTTACTACCTCAGATGGCTGGCTCAATCCCACGGCCTCAGCAGCCACTCCTTTGTGGATAGTACCGAAATGTATCTTTCTTGCCAGCACCTAAGTACCCTTGACTTGACTGACCAGCTGTGGGCTAAACACCTCCTCTCCACATCCTGCTAGGATCCCAAACTCAGCATGGCCCATAGCAAACATTTGCTTTTGCTTTCAAACAAGTCAATGCCCTGCACTGTCTGTTTCAGTTGATTCCTTTTTCTTTTCATTCTCTTTAATCCTTTTCAGTGCTACTGTGTTTCAGAGCCCTATTCCCTCTTGCCTAGAGCCTTTGCATGTGTCTCCTAACCAGTTTCTTCCTCATTTCTTCTTGCTTTGAATGAATCCTATGCATTTGCTCTAAATGAATCATGTGTTCAACCCGGATCATGTCTCCTTAGCCCAAATTCTTTAATATTCCTCTGTTGTCACTGAATTAAGTGCTGCCCCGTCAGCCTAGTTTTAGAGACCCTGCTAACATGGTCCTGGTGTCGTCTCCCATTTTTATCTTCAACTGCCACCCGACATGTAACTTCTGAACCGACTACGTCAGCCTTTCCTCCAGGCTGCATGACACTTGAAGGCAGACATCTGTGCCTCAAGATCCTTGTATCGCCTATACTTCACACCTAGAACATAGTAGGTGCTTACTGAAGTCTTGCTGTGTGCATGGGAAAGTATTTGCTAATTCCTACAGATGTCTGGTACATCCTAGGCCTTGCTTTTGCTCCCGATGCACTTCCTACCTGGAGAGACTTTCTATTTTTTTATCGTAAGAAGTAAGATGATATATGTAGCAGTGCCATTTAAAATTGCGCATTATATATATATATATATTTGTTTGTTTGTTTGTTTGTTTGTTTTTGCTGAGGAAGTTTCACCCTGAGCTAACATCCATTGTCAATCTTCCTCTTTTTGTATGTGAACTGCTACAACAGCATGGCCACTGACCGACGAGTGTTGTAGGTCTGCACCCAGGAACTGAACCCGGACTGCTGAAGTGGAGCACGCCAAAGTTAACCACTAGGCCACTGGAGCCGGCCTGCATTATATATATATTTGTTATTATTTTACTCATTTATTAAAAATCTACTCAAACTTCAGGACTCATTTCCAGTGCCATTTCCTTCATGAAACCATTTCTTATCCCCTTGATTTAAGAACCATCCCTTTTCAGAACCTTCAAAATACCTTTTGCCTTTCCTTTTTTTCTCCCCAAAATTGTTTTAAGTACCACAGTAGGATGGAGGAAAATTTCAAGGGAGACATGGTCCCTGGTCTTACATCTATGTTGTGTTTGCTCATTCGGGGCACTTTCGTTATAAGACCTGTAATTCTAAACAGTGATTCAAAGACTTGTCATCTCCCTCACCCCACCCCTAGCCCCTCACAATCCCTGTCCAGCAATTACTCCCTCAATTTAACTTTTTGGGAAACGGGGCTGTGTCTTACTCAGATTTAGGTTCCCTGAAGTACCAAACATGATGCCTTGCTCACAAGAGGTTCTCAATATTTGTGGACCTGAATTAGGCAAAAGGATGCATATGGCTGCCAATATTTTCCATCATAGGTGAAAAAGATTTGGAGCTGTATTTATTTTGCTTCAATAGCCAAAGGCAAAGCAACAATGTTCCTCTTATAGAACCAGCAAAAGCAGCAATGTAACCATTTGTACCACTATGAGTAGCTTTCTCTGACGCTCAGTTTGGGGAATAAATGAAATTAGCCCTTATGAAGGTGGAAACATGAGTATTACGCAAACACAGGCATGTTTCTTGTGGAGCTAATCTCTGTGTGATCTTTCGTTCCCAACCCGCTGGCTCTGCTGGATTCCAGTTGCCAACTCAGCCCGGGGCAGGCACTTCAAACATATCACAGCCTTGTTTCTACCACAGAGGCTGGGAAGTGAGTTATATAGAATTACACTTTGTTTTCAGAATCTTGTATTTGTGTTTGGAAGTTGGTCCACTTCTCAGTCAGTTAAGGGAGAAGGGTATAATTCTCAAATCCTCCTAATTCTCCACATGGATATACAATAGTAAGGACCTTGTAGGATCTTTCTTTTGAGGACATAATCTACCCCTTCCCCCTTTTAAAAATAAACTGAGAGATGGCCGAAATCTTAGGATGAAAAATTAGCTCTGATGAAAGAGTTCTGGCCAGCTCTCCTGAAGCAGCCACTGAAGTCCGGGAAAAGCATTTATGGGGAGAAACCACAGGGCATGGAAGCAGGATCTAATTTGGTCATCAATAAGTCCATTGTTTCTATCTGGGAATTTTATTTTTCCATGGAGGTCCTTTAAAAAGGCTAAAGCATTCAGAGAACCACTTCAGTTCTGTGCCAGCTCCCAGATAGTGACTTGGGCAGTGAGTGGGAGGAGAGCCTTTTGTTCTTTTCCGTCTGTTTGTTTTTATTTTTGGTGAGGAAGATTGGCCCTGAGCTAACATCTGTTGCCAATCTTCCTCATTTTGCTTGAGGAAGATTGTCACTGAGCTAACATCTGTGCCAACCTTTCTCTATTTTGTATGTGGGACATCACCACAGCATGGCTTGATGAGCGGTGTGTAGGTCTGCGCCTCGGACCTGAACCCACGAACCCTGGGCCGCGGAAAGGGAGCATGTCAACTTAACCACTGTGCCACCAGGCTGGCCCTGAGCCTTTTGTTCTTAAAGGGAGCTGAGCCACGCATTTCAAGGGACTGATCTACAGGCAGGTGGACTACAGAGAGGAGGTCACTCCTACACGGGGTTGGGTTTTGTTTGCAAGTCAGGAGAACCCAGAGTGAGGACCACCATCTCTAAGAGGTAACCAAGTTATTTTATTTCTTTGCCCCCAGCATATTGCTTTGTAAATGAGCACAATAATTCCTGGGCCTCGCCTGCTTTACAAAGTCATTACATGGATCAAATCAGAAATGAGAAAAAAAAAAAAAAGCTGAAGCTATTCTCAAAGCATTTTGAGATGCTGAAAATATTATAGAACTGAAAGATGCCCTTTAGATTTCATTTCATCGTGAAAGAGGCAATACCATATTCTGTATATTAAGCACCCCCCCCCCCCCCCCCCCCAATTAATGAGAGATGTTCCAATGCTCTGAGCCCTCAGGGCAGAGTGAGTGTAAGCTCGGAACTGACAGCCTGTCTTCTGCGTGGTATGAATGGTGGTGAAAAGACGCTCAACAATCCCGAGATCTTCTCTTTGGGTTTGAAGACTTTGCCTAAACATGATTATCCAATGTTTTGGGAGTCAGTTCCAAGATCTCTTGAGTTGCTGATGAGAAATTTTGTTTATTAAATAATTTTCTGAAATCTGCTAGGTTTTAGTGACTCGTGGATTCATGCAAACAGACGTATGACATTTAGAATTATAGAATTTGGGGGGAGAGGTCATCCAATTCACTCGATGATTAACAGAAAAAGAAACTGGGTGCTACAAAGTCTAAATGACTTTCTGGGACATATATGACATGTCCATGGGAAAGCTGCGGCCAGAGCCCAAACCTCCAAGCTTCCTGGCTCACTGTTCTTTCTTCTGAACACGTTTCCCATGAAGATTCTGACTACATATTCTGTTTTCATGGTCAATGCTAAATCCCTGGAAGAAAGCAAGAACGATTTTTTTCTGGGATTTCAGAACAAGAGAAACATTTTATAATTGTAATACATTGTGCTTTTAAGAATGTAGGATTCTCTGTAAGATTTATAGGTCATAAAGTGCTTTCAGACCTGCTTAATGTTTAGAACAATTCAAGGAGACATTGTTACTAACACCAGATATGGAAACCACTAAAGAGGAGGAAGTGGCTTGGTCAAGGTTTCTAAAAATCAAAACTGACTCAAGAAAGGTTGGATTTTCAGTTCCACTCTTGAAGTTTTTTATGCTCCATGAAAGTTGCTACCTGAGTGTTTTTAAATATGAGTGACTATTAGTCATGGAGATGCGACTCGTCCCACCCCCACCTTTGTCTCCAAGCTAACCTAGTCTTTGCCCCAGTGTAGCCTTAAATGTTGACATCCATGCCACTGGGAGACGCAAATCCACAGTAGACTGAGTTTTCCAGCTCATCAACAAAACCTCACTTACTTGAGAAAGGCCTGATTGAATCATCAGTAGTAGCGGCCATAATAATAATAAAAACATTTGACATTTATCAAATACTTATTGTTTCTAGGTTCTGTTCCAGGTACTTTAAAAGTATTAACTGATTTGATTTTTCCAGCCAGCCTGTCAAGTAGGCACCATTATGATCTCAATTTTACACGTGATGAAACTGAGCCACAGAGAGGTTAAGTAATTTGCTCCAGGTAACATAGCTAGCAAATGGCCAGTGAGTAAAATTTACTTTTTTATTTTTCTTATTAAAAATGTTTATAATTATTATTTTCATGTGATAACCCTACCTGTTCAATTCTTTGTCTTTGGGCAAAGATCTTCCTCTCTTTGAACCTCAGTTTCTCAGCAATACAACTACTGGGTTGAACCAGTTGATCCTGAGAGTTTGTTCTAGCTTGACTTGTCTGGCTGTCTGCCATGTCCTCTCACATCCTACCTAGGTTCTAGGCTGTCCCATTATGCCCTATTCTCCCCGTCCTGTCCCATCTCACCCTATTTCCAGGGGTAAACAATAGTCACATGTTATTATCATTTTTATTTATATATAAACATTAGGTGTGCTAGCACTTCAGCACATTTTAAGTTGGGAAAAAAAGGGAAATGAAGTATCCACTCATCTCCTTCCTCTCACTTTAATTCTTAAAGTATTCATTTTACCAAATCCTTTCCTCAAAGGTAATACAAAACCCACCACGGAGGAATACAAAGTCCCAAATCGCACAGTCCTTTCCTTTGCCTCAACATGGTGATACAGGCAAAACTAGATTAAAACGAACATCAGGGCAACCTGAAACGGAGAAATAGGAAGGTGACGTCACCAAATAAACATCAAGGCTTGTGTACAGCCTTTGCGGAAGAGATAAGGCTCACCACTTGCCTGAAGCTGTTGAAGGGTGTTCTGGGTGCACCATATTACTTGAATTTAAGGTCTTTTTCAGCATCAGCTGCCGCCCTCCTTGCCACTCCTGAAATGTGAGATCCCAGAAATTCTCTCCATCTGTCGTTTGAGCTGCCCAGCTGTGAGTTCAGTGGTACGCTCTGGTGCGGTTCGGAAATGAATCATAACTTCCTTAACTCAGAATCAATGAGTTTTTAAAAACAATTAAAGATGTTGAAATTTGCAACTTCTCATATGTGAAAAAATTTTACGAGGTGCCTTTACGAAGCCTTGAAATAAAACCAAGTTTGGGGGCAAAAGTTCAAACCATGCAGAGGGGATTGATGCTGAAAGAAACAGAAATAATTGTTTACCTGGGAATTGGGCATCCCACCCAGAAGGGGTTACATCTCTGCTCGAGTCGATGCCTTTTCGTCCTTATGAATCAGGCACTAAAGTATGTCCACTTCAGCATTTTCCTCACACACCTAGCTCTTCCTTTCTTATGCCTTGTCTCCACTTGCCTGCAGACAGATCTCCCATATTTTGCTTCTGACGCTAAATAACCACGATCACTCGTGATGAGAGAGCATTGGCTAATGAGATGGCTGTGAGATGTTGAGAAAGTCCTGTTTTGCTTATAAAACCACGACTGTCTCTTTTATAAGGTAACTTTTATCTTCTGAGAGAGAGCTTGGATCTCACATCTTCTGTTTTTGCTCTTTTCATTAGTGGTTGATGGTTGCTGTCAAGGACTTAATTCTCCCATCATGGAGAGCTGGGTTGAACATGGGGACCTGGGGGTTGGGGGACAGGTGACATTTCTCCTGCTACTCTATAAGTGTCTCCCACAACCCTTTTACAGAGGTGGCTGGTGGATTGTCTCCTGGAGGAAAGTGTTACCCTTATACCACGTAATTAGCCTGTTGTCGTGGCAAATACACAAAGCTTATATACACCTCCGTATGAATACTAATATTATTTTATTCATTCTTTTATGGGATTTTTGTGACTCAGAACTGGCTTCTGTCAAATAGGAAGGTGTGTGCGTGTTGAGTTTGGCACAGGTCATTTCCTCTAGCAACAGAAGGGCCTGCTAAATGAGGGTCATGATGACCTTAACCTGGGTTCTGATTTAATCAGTAATCCAGAGGCAAAGGTAATTACTTGATGTAAAATCACCATTTGAATTTTCTGCTCCATTGTATTTACAGTTAGAGGAAAACAAATCCCGCAAAATGTACATGTTTTCTATCAAGGATGTAGCACAGATGTAAACAAAGTGTCCTTTTAAGTCAATATTTGGTAGGAAAAGCACAGGGTGTTCTTGGTGTTATTATACGCAAGGCTTCACACAAACTAATAGAAACATTGAATTTGCTACATATTTATACACAAGTGCTATGAAGCATAAAAGGCCTATCTTTTAATAAAATCAAATTCATATATGCTCTGACAGGCAAAAGTTTTGTACTCACGTAGATCATGGATGAAGTTTTCTGCCTACTTTCTCGCAGGGAAAAAGCAGCTTTAAATATTTCTTTGGAAGGTAAAGTTGTGTCTTTTTTGGATTTCCTTCAGATGAAACTGAATAGATGAATAATGCATATGTCTTATGCCAATAAAAAAAAAATCCTGTGATTTGTACAGCTGTGACTGAGAGGAGCCAATTGACACTTGAAGGCAAAGAAGACAGAAAATAAAAGAATATATGGGTGGAAAATTCCACAACTCAAAGTCCTAATGCTCTCTCAAGGACGGGATTGTTACTTGAGAAGGCTCTGTTGAATTTTTGGCATTCTTGCGTTATCTCACTTTGAAGATGGAATGTAAACCATGGTTTTCAGCCAGTATCACTGAAGTAGACTCAATTAGATTTGCTGGGACTTTTTGCTAATAGCAATCTCCCTAAATTTAAGTGAATAGTTAATGTTTCAAAAGCTTTGGGTACTAATGGTCTCTCTCAGTGGAAAGAGCAGCCCCATCGTTGGGAAGTCTATGGCAAATTCCCTTTCCATGGGACTTCTACAATTAACCCCGAAAGAGATCCACTCTTATCTACAAAGCCTGGATGAGAATTTTGGCTATTTTTATATTCTACTGTTAATCCTAAGGAGTATTGTTAAAAGTTCATTTGCTTCAGAAGTCATGAGGACTGCCAACAGCTGGGCTAGGTGGAGGCTGGACAAGTATTGGGTACTGGTGACAAAGATATGTTCCTCTGGTCCTTCACTGTGTGCAGAACAGTTTCATGGCTAAGCTGGGCATGACTGATAACAAGCAAAACCAGTGAGTTTAAAATTACTTTTATTATTTTCTGCTGCCCAGTACAATCTGATAATTTTCTAAGTGTCAAGCATTTTTGAACCCAAATCTAAATTATCAAAGAAAACATCTAATAAAACTTCTCCCCTGCATATTTATTAAAAAGAAATAGAGGGATGATTTTTGAGAGGTGTTTGTTTTTAAAATAAAATATTCCCTCAAACATCTAGAATTTGAATTTCTGCTGTTGTCTTTGTATCAATAGATAACATATATCGAAAGTTATGCTTAAACGTTGGTTGTTGGTCACCTTATTTCCAACGAGAGATTTTGTGTATGATGCAAAAAGGACACTTAAAAAATCCTTTAGCATAAATAGCGTAACAGTATAAATAGCAGAATATTTATATGGACACTAAAGTTTTAAGAACACTTAAAAGATCCTTTAGCATAAACAGCGTAAGAATATAAATAGCAGCATATATGGTGGAACTGTAAATTGAGAGACTTATCACTCCTTTAGAATTTAGGAATATTTCTTACCTGTTTATCACTGCAATTTTCAATGTCTGCCTTAAATTATAAAAGTGAATTTTCTTTGTTGTTTTCTACTATGGAAGGGATTCTGAGAAGAAGGTCAGTATTCAAAACACACCTGCTCATCATGGGGAGAACCTGGTGAACTGCACCATGGTCTTTTCACTCAGGGCTAGATTATACGTTAGGGATGCTATATAAAGGATTGCTTCACTGGCACGAGAGATCCTGTAGGTGTTTCAGGCCACGTTCTTCCTTTAGGGTTGTGTTAGATCCCACAGCATGGGCCTGGGTAGAGCATTAAAGTGAGCCTTCAGGGTATAAGGTATCTTCCTTTAAAAATGGTTGTGAAAGATTGTCTTATAAAGTTGTCTCTTCTTGGGGCCGGCTGGTGGCACAGCGGTTAAGTTCGCACTTTCCGCTTTGGTGGCCTGGGGTTCGCTGGCTCGGATCCCGGGTGCGGACATGGCACTACTTGGCAAGCCATGTTGTGGTAGGCGTCCCACATATAAAGTAGAGGAAGATGGGCACAGATGTTAGCTCAGGGCCAGTCTTCCTCAGCAAAAAGAGGAGGATTGGCAGCAGATGTTAGCTCAGGGCTAATCTTCCTCAAAAAAAAAAAAAAAAAGTTGTCTTTTCTTGAAACTTAGACTTCTAATGAGATGTAACCAGATGATTTCCCTTTTATATAGGAAGGCCTTCTATAACGCATAGAATGAAATCCCCTTAATAATACAGAATGTAGCTTTTGAGAAACTTGACCCAATAAGGAATATACACTATTGGTAGTTTTTAGCAGCGCTGACGCTGCATTAGTTAGGAAGGTTCTTTGGTGAGAAGTCACAGAAAGTGACTTAGAAAATAGAGAATTTATCAAAATGAATCCGAAGACTCTCATAGGCTCTAAGGAGGAGTCGAATGGGTGGGTGTTGGGAAGGTGAGGCACCGTGAAAATTTAGAGATCACGTCAAATGACCCAACTCTAGGGATACTCGATTAGCACCGGATTCCTAATTCTTGGGAGAAAGAGTCCACATTGGACCAGTGTGGGTCAGTGTCCACCTTGGATCAAAGAGCGAGTGAGAGGGGCAGGATCGCACAGCACAGACCTGGCTTCTGGGGGCCTCCGCGACAGTGGGCAGGGCCCCGAGAGGGGGAACACATGTGACTTACTGTAGCTGGGCAGCCACTATGAGAGGTGCTGAACTTAGAAACTATAGGTTCTAGTTCTAAGTGAAATGCTTTGAATATATATATATATATATATATATATATATATGAGTGTGTGTATAATCAAGAATCAGGTGGCTTCTTATAGACTCTGTAGCTATAGTTAGCACAGTTGTAGGGAGAAATTATTGTAATACCAGGTAATTAGTTTCAAGGAACATCATCTTCACTAGCATAGACCAACCTTCTTGTCAGATGCTTACCACAAGGTCATTGGAATAGAAATGGGATGAATGGGAAATAGCATATAGCACATATTTAGTGAGTAAACATACAAGCTAAAATGCCTTGTGCCATCAAAATCCCAGTTTGCATATGTCCTTCACTGCACCTGTGGGTGATCCAGAGCCCTTGTTAGTCATTCACTGATTTGATTCATCTTTCTTGGTGTCCTGTTCTGTGCCAGCCTCTGTGTTAATCAGCAGGAACTCAACAATAAACAATAAATAAACTCAAAGAGTTTACTGTCTAGAAGGCCATTCAGTTCAATGGGTTTGAGCTACAGTTAGGATAAGCTGAGCGTCCTATGGGAGTGCATTTCAGAGACACCAACACAGATGTAGGAGTCTGGATGCCAGCAAAGACTTCCTGGAAGAGTAAGCAGGAAAAAAGTAGGAAACTGAGGAACATGTTGTTGAGAGAGAGGCTGGATAGAAGGCAATGAAAGGACATTTCAGCCACCATGTGCGCAATCCCAGAGGCAATGGAGAGTGTTTTTCATTTGGAGAATTGCAATGAGAATGGTACGGATTGTGAAGAATACAGGGGGAGCTGTCATCGTGTGAAGCTAGAGAAGCAGAGGTCAGATAATGAAAGGTGGAGGGGGTTATGTTAAGGACTTTATTTTGAGGATAATGAGGTCTTATGAAAGTATTTTAAACGGGAGACACATGATCATATTTTTGAACTATAAAAATTACTCTGGAGACTGGACTAGAGCAGGTGAGATTGTAGGTGGGGAGACTAGTTAGCAGAATAACGGGAATCCAAGAGAGAGAGTGGTGGCCTGAAACAAGAGGTGCTGGTGGCAGTGGAAAGAAGCGAATAGAGACAAGACATCAATAGTGAAGGGAAATGGGGAATTGTGTCTAAAGAGTGGAGGTGAGGATGCAACCAGGCTTCTGCCTTAGGCAACCCAGTGGACAACAGGGTTGGCCATGGAGATGGAGAAGTGCAGGGGGTGGTAGAAATAGTAAGCTCTTTTTATGGCATTTGTAGTTAGTGCCATGGAGTGGATTCCAACTCCTAGTAACTCTGTGTGGAGCAGAGCGGAACCCTGCCCGGTGTTTTTGTGCCATCCTCTCACCTTCCAGCGCTGTATCAGACAATTCTCCACTGCTATTCACAGGGTTTTCATGGCCAATTTGTTTCAGAGACCTCCTAGTCTATCTTAGTCTGGAAGCTCCACTGAAACGTATCCACCATGGGTAACCCTGATGGCATTTGCAATCCTGATGGCATAGCTTTCGGCATCACAGCAACTCGCAGCTGCCACAGTATGACAACCAGCAGACAGGTGGTATGGTTCCTTGACTGGGAAACAAACCTGGGCTGCAATGCTGAGAGCACCGAATCTTAACCACCAGACCACCAGGTTTATGGCATAGTGTACTTTAAATGCTCATGTTACAGCCCAGTGAAGTTGTCCAGTAGTTGTTATAGGTCTGATGATCAGGAAGAAGATCTGGGATGGAGATGTGTATTTGGGAGTCAATGAGAGTAGATAGGAGTGCACTGAGAGAGGTGTTCAAGAGAGCTGTTATTTCTCTTAGTCTTGATGGGGACACAAAGATACAGCGTCTATCATAGTCTCTTCAGGGGAAGGGTGTTTGAGCTTTTGATATTGGCATTTTTGAAAACAATCACTGGTGAGACCAAAGCAAACCTAATCTACCCAGGAAGCCCTCCCTTTTGCAAGGCAAATTTCTGGTGATGCAAAGACAGGGAAGAGATTTCTCGTTGCGTACAGAGTACTGTGTGTGCTCAAATGAGTTGTTAAGAGTAAAAAAAATATCTCTAGCACATGCTTTCCATCCACATGTGTGGAACCTTGATTGATTATCTGGAAGTGCTTCCTCTTCTCACAAGGGCTGGAGCAGGCATAGCTGGAATGCTGATCAAGTGGCTAATATAGGTTAGCGTCCTGTGCTATCTCATGGGCTCCCTGACATCAGAGATTATATTTTAGCTTCATCTTTGTAGGCTCAGTTCTTCAACCAGGGCCTAGCAAGTGGCAGATACTCGCTAAGTATTCACCAATTATATTGAAGTTCTTTGACAGAAGAACATTGTCTTATTTTAGGGACTTCTTCTTGTGCTGTCCAGTCACTTCTTATTTCTCAGAGTGGAGCGAGGATGTCCAATATGGTGGATCGGAGAGAAGTTCCAGATTTTCTTGAAGTTTGTATTTTTCTGGTATGGAGTGTTAGGAAGTTCTCTGGCACTTGGGACCCCAGAATTGTGGAAAAGGCCCCTAAAATTCTATCAATAAATCTTTACCCTTAATTTTTGTTTTATGTCTTCCTTATGGTAAACTAATTTTAGAACTTATTAGTTAAAGGTTACAGTCAGGGGAGGGAATGGCGTTAATGGCTTTATTAGTTACGATTCTTCTGGTTGCAGGTAACGGAATATCTAATCCAAAGTAGCTGAAGGAAAGCAAAAATATGGCTTCAGACCAGGATTTAAATAGGGCTCAAGAATGTGGCCATGGAGAGCTACTCTTGTCAATTTTGGTTGCGCTTCCTCTGGGCTGATTCCATTCTCGGGCAGGAGCTTCTTTCATGGCAGCAAGATACTTACTAGAAACTATAACATCCTTCCAAGCTGAAATCCTGCAGAAAAAAGTGACAGTCATTGTGACATCCCTTGCTGAAGTGTCATTGGCTCTGATTGGGTCATTAGACCCCCATAAACCTATCATTATGATTTAGAGAATGGGAAATACTGATTAGATTAGACCTGGTCTTATGCTCTGCTCAAAGTACATGGGCTGGCTTGAAAGGACAAATTGTTTCCCAGGGGGAAAGCTGGGTTCAATTCCCAGGAGAAGACTGAATGAATGCCCATTGGCAAAGACAACTGATGGCATGTGACCCTCCATTCTCTCCTTCTGTGCTATGGTAGACATTGATAATAATCATGGTACTTTTTCTCACCTGGACATGGTTTTGGCAATCTTGTCACTGCCGTGCTGTAGTCAGCCACTAACAATCCATTAGAGTTGGCAAGCAAGATGAACACTAGCCTTTCTGCAGGAAATATCTGGAAATTCTTAGAGAAAGCTCTGCTTTTCCTCACCAGTAAATCAAGGCAGAAGGAGAGTAAAAGAATTCCATAGTAAGGTTAAAATTGATCATTGATGAGCATTTTTAGTTGACTCTTTTTTGTTTCTCCGTGTGTGTGTTAGTTTATTAAAAAGAAATACTTTGTTTATAGGTTCTGAGAAACTCTCTGGAGTTGTAGAGTAGTAATAAATTTGTTCTTTTCAGAATGGATGTTAAAAGCGTTGGAAAACATTCTGTGATTTCAGTGGGCACAATGTGGCCAAAATAACTATGTATTTTCCTACAAGAAAAATGCAAAATATAAACAAATGAAATCAGGTTCAAACAGATGGGTTTCCATCTGGGGCCCAGTGGTCAGAATTTCAGGAATTCTGAGTCTGAACCTTTACTCTGCACCACTCTCACCCAGAAGTAGCATATGGGTGACCACTGTGCAACCACAGGAGTCTCACCAGGCCCCTGCCTTCCTGTGTTTTCATCCCAAATGCTTCTAGCGTTGGCTCACTTAGCCCAGAATTAAACATTTATTTTTGCAGTTTTCAAGCATTGTTTCTTTTATTTCCTTTTGAAATGCCCTTCGAAGGGCCCTGTGAAGAACAGACCATTAAGTCCTACTGGCCCTTTACAACTCTATAGCAGGGGTGTAGGATTGTCCTTTGAAAGCAGGTTTTAGTATGTGGGAAGTGAGAAAAGCATTGGGGGGCAGGGTAGGTGCCAAAAAGGGATAAAAGTGTCCATAAAGAGAAGGCTGAGAAAGCCACAGACCAATGTGACATCTCACTTTCTTATGGGGTCTTAGCTGTAGCCTTGAGGATGCAATTTGAGAGCCTCCAAGTTTCAAAGCGTGTATTCTGTCCCTCCACCGCTCGTTAACTTACCATTTATTGAGTATCTGCTATGTCCAAGGCCCTGAAGGGAATACAAAGATGTAATTTCTGACTGAGGAATCTTAATTACGTAGTTATATAAGGTGGAAAAATAGTAATGTTGCCCTGTTTTGCGTAGTGTTTCAAATAGTTTCAAGGTCATGATCCTAAAATT